>NC_077232.1:39149205-39258017 GCF_027887165.1 Monodelphis domestica | reverse complement strand
CTCTTCTCTTTCTTTCTTTCTTTCTTTCTTTCTTTCTTTCTTTCTTTCTTTCTTTCTTTCTTTCTTTCTTTCTTTCTTTCTTCCTTTCTTCCTTTCTTCCTTTCTTCCTTTCTTCCTTTCTTCCTTTCTCTTCTTTCTTTCTTTCTTCCTTCTTCCTTTCTTCCTTTCTTCCTTCCTTTCTTCCCTCCCTCCCTCTCTCCCTCTCTCTCCTCTCTCTCTCTCTCTCTCTCTCTCTCTCTCTCTCTCTCTCTCTCTCTCTCTCTCTCTTCAGACAGAAGGGCAGACAAATGGGATTATAGGAAGCGTCTGAGGTCAGATTTGTGTTCTCCTGACTCTAAGCCTGGCACTCTATCTACTCTGCTTCCTAGGTACCCTGTGACTCCACTATTTCTGCCTAGAAAACCCTAAATGGGATCACAAAGAGTCTTATATGACTGAAAAATTACTGAATGACAAAGTGCAGAAAAGCCAAAGTAAAACGACTTCCCTGATCAGGAACACACTCTCCCTGCTATACACTTCATTCCTTGGAGAGAATAAGTTTAAACTAACAGTAGTTGCTATGGAACATTCCTCCCTCCAAGTTCCCTTTGGGATGTGGCACTATCAGGAGATGAATAGAAACTCCCTTCCTTAGGGTACACAGTTTTTTTGGCTGCTGGGTTGATTTATTACTGAGAAGGGTCCAGCAGGTCACTACATAGGGCTGGCCCTTCACCAAACTTGGCCACTGCTGCTATTGACCTCCATCAGTTGTTTGAAGGGGACTTTGTTGATGAGTCCAACCTCAGGAAGTCGGTTGCACCTAGCTATGTTCCATGTTAGTCACACATTCACCTAGGAATAAACATTGAAGGTCAAAAGAAAGAGAAGCTCTATGCAATCATGACCATTTGGTGGCTGGGTAGAAGGGAAGGCTGGGGGCTCCTCTCCCCATGGGAGGGCCAGAGCAGTTTTTGCCTCCCTAACCAATAGGGAAGTGATGAGTTTGTTTTACTCTAGCTTTTTTTCTGTGCCTATTCAGCTCTACTTCAGAAGCCAATCAATAGGTATTACATCACCACTCAGTAAAACCAAAAGGAAATCATTAGAAATCACCTGCCTCTGCTCAGAAGTGGGAAGAGAAAGAAACTCTCCATCATATAAGTTTTTATTATTTTTTTAAACCCTTATCTTCCATCTTAGAATCAATTCTATGTATTGCTTCCAAGGCAGAAGAGTGGTAAGGGCTGGGCAATGGGGGTTAAGTGACTTGTCCAGGGTCACACAGCTAGGAAGTGTCTGAGGCCAGATTTGAATCCAACATGTCCCATCTCTAGCCCTGGCCCTCAATCAAACTGAGCCACCTGGCTGCCCCTATCTCCATCATATATTTTTTTTCAGAACAAGCTCACTGAGTCTCCATATGGACTAGCAGAGATGGAAAATATTATATATGTTCCAAGAACTAGGTAATCTTTGCTATTCCCCACATGAGGCCAGAGATGATATTTTAGTACCTATAGGGCTTTGAACAATCACCTTACCGTCATAGGCTTCAGTTTTCTCATCAGTAAAATGAAGGCATTAAGCTAGAGGTCTTTTCGTGCTCTGGGTATATGCTTAGCCGGATGCGTAGAATAGAGTATATGTTTGACAAATGGCTGGTGGGTGAATTAAAGGATGAACATGAATCCCAGTGCCTAGAAATGAAGCCATTCTCTATAAAAACAAAATGGAGGGGCAGTTGGGTGGCTCAATGGGTTGAGATCCAGGCAGGCTTAGAGATGGGAGGTTCTGGGTTCAAATCTGACCCCAGACACTTCCTAGCTATGTGATCCGGGCAAGTCACCTAACCCCCATTATCTAACCCTTACTGCTCTTCTGCCTTGGAACCAATACACAGTATGGATTCTAAGATGGAAGGTGAGGGTTAAAAATGATAACATGGTGAGAGAAAAAATTAAGGCTTTCATCAGGTACTTTTGTTAAAAGGTACCTCCAACCTGGCTAGAATCCAGCCTGTTTTCCTTGGCTATCACTTTCAGTTATGATAGTGGCTTGTCCATTTCTATCTCAGTGGTTCCTTTAGCCCTGGAACACCAGCTGGTCTATGAGAAACAGGTCAGTTAATGTGATGTAAGACCTCTGCATTCTAGAGTCGAGAGCAAGCCCCATCCATCTTCCATAATTTGCGTCCACAGAATGCAATATGAGAAATGCATCCCATTACGGTGGGATATTCCCCCTTTTTATTCACAGTCTCTGGAGTCGAATTACACTGGAATACAGTCATTAAAAGGTTATCTGGTGAACAACCTCACCCTGGAAGGCAGAGCAGAAGCCTCTATTCCTCTGTGAGTTGTTTCAGGAAGTATCTCATGGCTGACAATCAGTGAGCTAAATCCTTCGACAAGGAGAGATTTACAAGGACTTGTCTGTGGAGATGTAGTGTTTCTATAGACTACAGGCAGTTCTGGGACCAGGGATTAGCAGCACTGCACATAAATACTGCTTACAGTTCCCGAATGCCACAACTGGGAGCATTCAATAGGCAGCTATGTGTAAATATGCCTATGGAATCAGCAGCTTAATAACAATCCCGTTATATATAGGTTTTTCATGCTTTTAAGGGACCATAGATTGGGTTTTAAGAGGCATTTTCCTGCCTCATGCCTCACCTCCACAGCACCCGAATGATAGACCTCCCGGCTGTCTCACCCCACTTGGAGCAAAGGTTCCCTGACTTACCGTCAAGTAAGGAGGTTCCTTCAGGGCGCGGATGATTTCAGTTTGGAGTTTTTGTTTTTGTTTTCATCTACCAAGAGCCTAGCATAGTGCCTCATTCTTGCTGAAGAGAACTTAATTCAGCCTTGTCTTTTCTTGGGGCATGGCGCTCCTATCGTCTTTGGTCAACATAGACTTTGATGGGAAGGTATGACTTCAATTGCCCAAGATGTGTGTTGAGTGTTGATGTGGCTTTGGCTAAGTTCCCTTCTCTGAGCTTCAGATTTCTCCACTGTAAAATAATGGAGTGAGACTTGAGAACCATCAAACACTAAAGCCTTATCTCCAAAATTCATTGACCCTAAAACTTATTTCATATTTCTCATGGAATGCTTTAGGGTGAACTTTACCAAAAGGCCAATTTAAGTCTGTGGGAGAAATTCTCAAGTTAGACCTATTCAGAATGGAAATGGATTGTCTTGAGCTGGCATGCACTTCAATATCTATAGTTACCCCTCTCTAATTTTCTGTTTCTTTCTCTGTCTTTCTCTATTTCCTTCCCCCTCTCTTTCCCACCCTCCCTCTCCCTCTCCCTTTCCCTTTCTCAGCTCTCTGTTTTTCTCTCTCTGTCTCTCTCCTCTCCTCTCCCCTCTCTGTTCCTATCTCTTTTCTTCTCTCTCTCCTCTCTGTATCTTTCTCTCTCTGTCATTCTCTCTCTCCTCTCCTCTCCCCTCTCTGTTCTTCTCTCTTTTCTTCTCTCTCTCTCTTTTCTTCTCTCTTCTCTCTCTCTCCTCTCTGTCTCTGTCTCTCTCTGTCCCTCTGTCTCTCTGTCTCTCTCTGTTCCTCTCTCTTTTCTTCTTTCTTCTCTTCTCTCTCTCCTTTCTGTCTCTCTCTGTCTCTCTGTCTCTCTCTGTTTCTCTCCTCTCCCCTCTCTGTTTCTCTCTATTTTCTTCTCTCTCTTCTCTCCTCTCTCTCTTCTCTCCTCTCTCCTTTCTCTCTCTCTCTCTTCTCTCTCTCTCTCTCTCTCTCTCTCTCTCTCTCTCCCTCTCTCTCTCTCTCTCTCTCTCTGTCTGTCTCTCTGTCTCTCTCTCCCCCCTTTGTCTCTGTCTCTGTCTCTGTCTCGCTGTCTCTGTCTCTCTCACACTCTCTCTCTGTTTCTCTGTCTCTGTCTGTCTGTCTCTCATACAAGATGTCTCAAAAATTTTCTGGAAACATACCAAATATGTATATAAAAAGGAGAGAAGTAGTGGTAAGAACTTGGAAGCCAGAAATCCTTAATATTGGTGTGATTTTGAGCAAGAGAACTAACCTTTCCAAGGCTTGGTGTCTTCATCTGTAAAACACAGATAATTATTTTCTGCCTGTGTTACAAGGTTGTTATGAAGATTAAATGAACTAATGGATGAGATCCTGGTTTGTAAATAGTAAATGCTTAATGATGATGATACTAATGATGTTATGAAATCAGTGCCAAATGATTACTTTCTACTATTTCCAAACTGAAGTAAGATTTCATTCAGGTTAAGCCCATGATTTGTCTGGATCAATGATGCTCTGCTAACCTGGGCAGCTAGCATATCCTGACATGCTTTAGAGAGGAGCAGGTCTGGGACATCCTCCTGTCTCTATGAAGCTATTTCTTAGCAGTGGCTTGTTCGGGAAAACAACCAGTCAATTCTGTAAAACCTGTGGATGCAATAGCCCATGGAGACCCAGTGGAAATGTATGAAGGAGTCCTGGTTGTGATGGATGATTCATCCCTCAAAGAACAGAATCCCCAGAAAGTGCAGCACCAGGCATAAAGAGTGATAAGGAAAGAAAGCACAAAAGCAGCCTAGGGAGAAAGAACAAATTCCAGGAGATAAAGATGGCTCAGGAGTGAAGCAGAAATGAAATCTGGGCATCTGAGTCATGAGTTCTGAGATCTACTGCTGGAGGGGACTTCAGGAACTATCTAATCCAGCTTCCTCATTTTACAGAGGAGGAAACTGAGGGGGCTGAGCCAATTTACTCATTGGACAGGGCAAATCACTTATATTTTCTGTGCTTCCATTTCTTCTTTGGTAAGGTGAGGACATAATAGTAGTTGGTTTCTAAGGTCCTTTCCAAGCCTGAAATTCTTTTATCTTTTATAGTTGTCTTTAAGTAGCTGGGAGATTTTCCTGTGGAGGGATTAGGTTCAGTCCTCTTGGCCTCAGAGAGCAGAATTAGGAACCATTGTAGGAATTCCCATGGAAATTACAGAAAGGCATATTGGAGCTCAGTATAAGGAAAACAGTTAATTACAAATGCCCAAGATTTAAGTTGAGAAGGCATGGATTCAAGGGAGGTCTCCAAATTGAAGGCTGGCTGACCACTTGTTGGGAAGAAGGCATGGGACTTCTTGTTCAGTTCCAAATCATACAAACATAGATTTTCAGCTGGAAAGAACCTCAGAGGCCATCTGGCCCAAGCTGTTTCTTTTATAGGTGATGAAACTGAAGTCCAGAGGTTATAGAATCTAGATCTCTAGCTGGAATGACTTCTGAGACCATCTAGTCCAATAGCATCCTTTTATAGATGAAGGAAACCTTCCCTGAGAAGTGAAGTGACATATTTACTCAAGGCCATACAGATAGCAAGCATAGAGGGCAAGATGTGAACTTAAGTTCTCTCATGTCAGATCTAGTCATCTTTCCATTGGGATGTATTAGATAAAGGTTGGGCTCGGAATTAGGAAGATCTGAGTTTAAATTCAGACACAGACATTTCCTGGTAATCTTGGCAAGTCACTGAGTCTCTGTTTGCCTCAGTTTTCTCATTTGCAAAATGGGGATGATAATAGCTTTAGGATTAAAGGATTAAATAATATAATATTTGTAACATGCTTAGATAGTAGATGCTATAAAAATGTTAGCTACTACTACTTGGGCAGGTTCAATAGTGAACCTAGAATCAGGAAGACTACCTCCTGAGTTCAAATCTGGCCTCAGTCACTTTATGTGGGTCACCAAACCCTGTTTGCTTCAGTTTCCTCATCTGTAAAATGAGCTAGAGAAGGGAATGGCAACCGCTCCAGTGTCTTTGCCAAGAAAACCCCAAATGGGGTCATGAAGAGTCAGACATGACTGAAATGGCTGAACAACAACAACTACTACTCTGCTCTCATTGGACAAGCTGGTCTCCTGAGGTTTCTTTTACATCTGAGATTCTGTGATTTTATGAAAAGGAATCCGGGATGCAGTGAAATTATTTTAAAAAAGTCTTCTCCATCCTGGGATGCTGAGTTCCACAAATATGTCAGACTGGGAACTATGGTCAGTCAATCTTTGTTTATTACCTGTTTAATATGTCCCTGGAATTATATGAAGTGCTGAGGTTACCAAGGAAAAGTGAAGAAAATAGTCCCAATCCTCAAGGAACTTATATTCTAAGGAATCACATTTCATTTCCAAACCATTTCATCAATTAATCAAATTATTTAATCAAATAATCATCTCACCTTTATGAAGCTCTTACTTTATGTCAGGAACTTGCTAAGGCTTGGGAATGCAAAAGAAAAGAAAATAGTCCTTGCCCTCAGGGCATTTTCATTTTCATTTGAGGGACAACATCCAAGTGATTAGGCACATGCAAGATGCAGAAGAATAGGTGGAAAGTTTTTAATTACTCTGTGCTTTCTGTCATCCTCTATTTTCTTTCCTCTCCCTTCCCAGATTCTGGCATTCTTCACATAAAGAGGGCCTCTAAAGGTCCAGAATTCTTTATTTCTATGATTCGAATAGAAACAATTTCACAGAGCAATAATTTGGGGGAAAAAATTGCTAGCTATGAGCGGTGCATAGAGAAGAGAGGAAGCTCAGAGAGAGCAGTGGGCAGGTTAACACATTAAAAGTTAAAGAATATGAAGAATAATTGTTGGATTTGATACTATCTGTCTTCTGCAGCCTTCTCACTCTCCCCACTGTCCCAGTCTGGCCAAAGCACTCACTCTTCATTTGGAATGGAGTGCAGGGGATAAGACTAGGACGTGGGTCAACAAAATTTTTTTTGCAAGAAAATGGGGTTGAAAAGAATGAAAATCCATGCACATTTCTATCCCTTTTCCTCCTGCATAACCTCAAAGTAAAAAAAAAAAAGGCAAAATATTTTTAGGGCCAATCTTTCAAAAGCATGAAAAAGCCCAGCCAATCCTTTTTTCTCTTCCCATTCCCCTACCCTGGTTTCTGCTCTGTTTCTGTCCTGGGCTAAGAAGAGAGAAAACTCTTTAGACATGCTGTGGACTGAGAGAAGCACACACAGCTTACCCCAGGGG
This sequence comes from Monodelphis domestica, assembly GCF_027887165.1. Taxonomy (NCBI): domain Eukaryota; kingdom Metazoa; phylum Chordata; class Mammalia; order Didelphimorphia; family Didelphidae; genus Monodelphis; species Monodelphis domestica. The sequence continues at coordinate 39,251,017 of NC_077232.1, read as the reverse complement.
AAGGGCATGAATTCAATCCTGCCAGTCACACAGATCCAGCCAGAGGGCTTTGAAGTATGTCAGTGTGTCCCACCACCCAAACCTCACTTCCCCTGGCGTTGTTGGTTTTATAGGCCAATGTTTATTGGAGACTAATGTAATAACTAAGAAAAAAGTTTATTATAGAAGGTAAAAGAGGGATGTGTTCCAGTAGGAAGATATATACATATACATATATGTATATATATACACATATATGTCTCCAATTTTTTTTAAATTTAAAATTTAAAAAAGGGTTTTTTTAAAAAACCCTTACCTTCTGTCTTAAAATCAATATTGATTCTAAGGCTGAAGAGTGGTAAGGGCTAGGCAATGGGGGTCAAGTGACTTGCCCAGGGTCACACAACTAGGAAGTGTCTGAGGCCACATTTGAACCCAGGACCTCCCATCTCTAGCTTTGGCTCTCAATCCACTGATCCACCCAGCTACCCCCATTCTCTGTATATTCTAAATTTTCTATATATATTCTATTTGTGTTCACTGTGTCCTACATATATTTGATATGTGTGTATTTATATATATTTTATATACACACATTTTTTATATGTATTTTATGTAGATTCTGTGGGCAGATTCTATAGATATCTTCTATGTCTGTATATTGCATTATGAATATTCTATGTGTATTAAGCATAGTCAATGTGGGTCTTCTACATATTATCCTTTAATAAATTATCCTTTATAGTTTTATGTATATTCTGTGTGTAGTCTACATTCTATATGTACATATTTTATATGTGTACTCTGTATATTCTATGTATATAGTCAATATATTTGTTCTATGTGTAATCTGTGTCATATTCTATATACATTTTATGTATATAGTTTGTCCATATTTTAGGTGTTCAGCACATATATTTTATGTATGTATTCTATGTACATTTTATGTGTATATTCTATGCTTATAGTTTGCATGTACTTCATGTGCTTATCCTAGCACATATATGTGCACATGCATATATAGAAGCACACACATATAGAATATACTCTATTTTTGATCAAGGGTTTTTATTCCTGCATTTTAAAGCATTTTGTCCCGAAATCCAAATTCTCCTCTTAGTTATCATCTTTTTAACCATCTTTTCATTTCCCAAATGTGCTTTCTCTTTTGAGAAAGCCTTTATATTCTTCAGTTGGCTGTGGCTACGAAAACACCCTCTAAATCCCTATGGACATATTGCTCAAGGTCTCCTAATCCTTAGCAATGATTTCTAGGACCCTTTGGCTGTGTCCACTTATGACACAGTGAATCATCAGAGGTGTGCAATAGTCATCGACTGTGACAAGTCTTAGGAATATCCCTGTCTATAGACACTGGGAATATAGTAGAACACACTATAATTAGCATCAGGTAGACATGAGGTCTAGCCTTTGGTAGAGTTAAAAGGAGGGAAGACTTTATTACTTAAAACTTTTTACAAGTTCTTGAAACAACTGGAAATTATTCTGGGGATAAATATTAATTCTAGGGATCAATTATTAATGGGGATAGTTTAGTGATTCTGGATATCGTTCTATTGAGCTACCACTTTTTTCCCCTTCAAAATGCAGTTTGTGGCTTGGTTTTGTGGGAGACAGTATTAGACACAGATAGTGGTCTAGATGGTGAGTTATAATCGGTGTCATGAGCAAACAACTCCAAGATAGAGAAAATTAGAAGGGGAATACATAAATGGCAAAAAAATTCTATATTTTTTTCTGAAAAGGTGTTATCCAAGATATCTAATTTCTAAGATATCTAAGGAATTGACTCAGATGTATAAAAATAAAAGCCCTTCTCCAATTAACAACTGGTCAAAAGATATTATAGATGGGTAGCTCTCAAGGGAAGAAATCCAAACTATCAATAGCCAGATTAAAAAAAATGCTCCACCTCACTAATTAGAGAAATGCAAATGAAAGCTACTCTGAGGGTCCACTTCATACGTCTGAGATTGGTAAATCTGACAAAAATGGAAAGCGCAAATACTGGAAGTGCTACAGAATGCAGGTACGTTGATGAATTGTTGGTGGAGTTGTGAATATTCCCAATCATTCTAGAAAGACAGTTGCAACTCAAAGACCTACCATTTGACTCAATGTTCCCACTACTATGCCTGTACCCCTAAAGAGGACAAAATAGAGGAAAAGGACTCTATATGAATAAAAATATTTGTAGAATCTCTTTTTGGATGATATCAATTATTTTCCCAACTCAGTGACAATTGAGCAACTGGCCATCTAGTTCCATATCTACCTTTCAATCAACATGAATTTAAGTGCATACTGTGTGTCTGGTAATGGCCCAAGTCTTTGGTGACAAAGAATAAAAGCAAAACAAAGCTCACCTTCAAAGAGCTTATATTATATGGGGGGTGGAGAAAGCATGTGAATATATAAATATATATACAAGGTAATTTTGAGTGGGATACACTAACTGCTTGTGGGGATCAGGAAGGATTTACTATTGTTCTTACAAAAGATATTTCAATTTATTCTTTTTTGGCTCCACTTTTTGTCCCAAAACATTCCAAACAAAACTATTCCTTCATTGACATCATTTTCTCTGTAGATGTTGAATCTCCTATTAGAATATAAGCTCACTGAGAATATGCACACATATTTGTAAAATCTTGCTTTCTACAGTAAGTAGTGAAGATAAAGAAGTCACTATCCCTTCTTAATTCTGGTGTCTTCCTTCTGTTAATTATTTCCTATTTATTCTATGTATAGCTTTCTTTGTATACATTTGCTTACTTGTCTCTCCCTTTTGTCTCTTTTTGTATCCCCAGTACTTACCACAGTGTTTGATACATAATAGGTGCTTATTAAATATTTATTGAATTGAACATATGTGTATATACATATATATGTATTTATTAACTATATTTTAATAAAATATTTTATACTATATTTTATATTCATGTATCTCTCACCTTTTGTGACTAGGGTATCTCTTCCTTTGTAGTTGTCTTTTCAGTCCTTAGGATAGTACCTGATAGTAATTGGAACATAGTAGGAAGGATGGAAATATACATTAAGTATTTATTATGTGCTAGGCTCTATGCTAAGTGCTTTCATAAATATTATTACATTTGAGTCTCACAATAAATTAGGAATGTAGCAGTCATTATGATCTTCTTTTTGATGGTTGAAGAAAATGAGGCAAATGAAGGTTAAGTGATTTACCTAGAATCACTTAAGAAGTGAGGCTAAATTTGAACTCAGGACTTTCTGACTCTAGGCTTGTATCCCCAGGCCTGTAAAGGTTAAAATTGATGGTTGGATGACAATTATATGAAATTATGTGGTTGCCGGTATTTATTATATTTTGAGTTAGAAATTTATAATAAAATAAAATAAAAATATTTAAAAATATTTACAAACAGAAAGGAAACAATAAAGAAGAGAAATGTGAGGGGGATAGAGAAGTTATCTATCCTATCAACCTAAATGTTTTGCTCTTCTGGGTCTGCTTAATTCAGGCTCTCAACCAGGAAGCCTGGTAGTGAATAAACATGTGGCCTCCTCCAAGATGGAAGCTAGTCTCTCCAGAATCTAGGAAAGGAGTCAGCCTTTTACTCACTCAACAAAGTAATCCAAGAGTTAGAGTTCAAGTAGAATTTGAGCTCCGAGCCCACAATCTAAGCCATAGTCTCCAGCGAAGCTCCCTCAAAGACTATCTAAAACTATCTCCAGAAGACAATCTCTTCAGACTATCTTCTCAAAGACAATCTGCTTTGAAGGAGTTTGGGGCTTGCTTTTTTATGGTGACTTTTTGTATCCTCCCCTCTTCACAGGGGCCAATCACAGTTTCCAAATTGTCTAGCACTGCCCAGGGGTCTGTGTCTGTAGGATGGACTTCTCACATTCTGAAGGTTAAGTTCTCATCAAAAAGATTTACAGATTCCCTGCTGATTGAATTTCAAAGGGTGTGAATTCTCTAAGTCCCTTGCTAGCTTCTCTCCTAGTAATAAGTAGTGTGTTAAATCTTTTGTTCCTTCAATTTAAAAATAGACAAAGGAGAGTTAATTCTGTCTTCAGTCTAGTGAGGTACTAAGTAGGTGAACTTAAGTTAGTGTTAACTCAGGATAGATAGTAGAGTAAAGAATTCTCTTTCACAGGCCTGAGCACAGAGTTTGTCACAATAATGCTTAAATGCATTTTCACTAATTAATTCATTGGCCTAAATGAACTCTAAATTTTCTCCCACTTCTTGAGAGACCTTAATTCTATGAGTAAGTGCTGGCCATCTAATCTTCTTAATTCTAGACGTCCCTTTGTTTTCTTTTCTTTTCTTTTCTTTTATTACAGCCATTTATGGTAGTACATTTGGAGTCCAAATGGCCTTTATACCTTGCTTAATTTACAGACGAGAAGACTGAGACTTGGAGCCTGGCACTTTAGCCACTGTGTGACTCAGCTGAGATATTTATATGGAACTTGAAGGTTCATTTTTCATGGCTACACTTGCTGTTTAACTTCAGCCTCCACATATTAAAGCACACTTCCAAGAGAATAAAATAAGTTCATTCTCATTATTAAGACTATAATTAAGTAAACCTTCAGGTTATTTTTAATTTGATCAATCTGATACCTGAAATAAGTTTGATTCCTCTTGCTTCACCCAAACACTCTTTCTGAGTTGAGTGAATTGATCTCGTTGGTGCTGTATAGACACAGTTTCATTCAGCAAGGTACTGACGAATGACAAGATTGCTCAGTCCAGCAGATGTCAAAGGACATCAGGGTTTAAACCTTGATAGAACTTTAGAAATTGTCTAATGCAGGGATTCTTTATTTGGAGATCATGGGCCCTTCATATTTCAGGAGGTCTGTTAATCTGACTGGGGGAAAATGCATCTTCATTTTCACTAACTTTTAAGTGAAATTTAAGCATTTCCTTTAGTTATGAATTAATCAGCACCCCCCCCCCAATATTCTAAGAAGGGGACTCAGATTTTACTAAACTGCCAAGGTTGTTTGTGATATACTAAAGTTTGAGAACCCCTGCTTTAGTCCATTTTACTTATATCAAAACTGAGACCCAGAGGTTTAGTGGTCTAATACCAGATGTCAGTTAGTCAAACCCTCTAAGTCTACAGATGGGAAAACTGAGGCAGAAAGTTTAGATGCCCTCCCAAGATCACACAGAAAGTATGTAGCATCACTAGTTTCTGGACCCAGGTGCTCTGGTTACAAATAATAGTCTTTTTCATCATCTGATGATACTGATATCCCTGTCAAATGCTATCCATTACAGTTCCTTTATTCTCCCACCTAACTAAATCTTTCTAATCCTTCAGCATTTAAATCAAGTCCTTTGCTTTCTTTAAAGCCTTTTTCCATAATTCAAATCCATCCTGATCTCTCCCTACTCTGACTGCCTAGAGTAGTCGCCTGTTTTGCTACTCAATCAAATTCTGTCATATATAAAAGACATCATAAAGTACATGTATGATTGGAAAAAGAGGTGGGCTGGGGAGGGGGGCAGTGAGTTCTTTCCAGTAGAATGTAAATTATTAAGGACTGGGATTCTTTGTCATTTCACCTAGCACAATCACAATGTTTTATATGCAAAAAGAGTTTAAAAATTCTTGAGGATTTGATTTGGATATAACAAGAGTCAGGGATACTAGACAGCTCAAATGTAATATTGTATATGGAAAACTATCATCATAGATTGTATTAATAGGAAAAGTTATAAAAACCATTCTCTTGGTTATATCAATAGATGCAAAAAAAGCTTTTGACAAAATAAATACATTGCCCATTCCTTTTAAAACAATGAGAAGCATGGGTATAAAAGGAGTTTTTCTTAAAATTACGTGAAACATCTATTTAAAACCATCAATTAGTATTATTTGTAATGGGAATAAGTTAGAAGTTTCCCAGTAAGATCAGAAATGAAACAAGGATGTCCATTATCATCAATATTATTTAATACAGAATTAGAAATGCTAGTAAAAGCAATAAGAAAAAGAAGTTGAAGAAATCAGAATGGGCAAAGAAGTAATGAAACTATCTTTTTTTGTGGATGACATTATAAAAATTAAAATTAATGTCAAATTATAAAAATATTACATTTAAGGGATTTATTAATGATCACTAGTAATCATGGAATAAAAAGGAGACAAAATAAAGAGCATGAGCCCATGGCTAATCAGCCAGTTCAAATGCCTACCTTACCACCACCAAGATTGGGGCAGGAAGTAAAGAGGCAGGACTCTCCACGTCCCTGCCTTATATCCCCTGTCTATAGGAAGTACTCAATAGCAGGAAGTCGGTGGGCTCCTGGGAAATGTAGTTCTTTTTTAGGATAATAGATTTTCAATTACACATCTCCCCCCCCCCCCATCTGTGGAAGACTAGTCTTTCCAATGGATCTTGTAAATATAACCAACTTTGAAATAATAATAATTTGGAGATAAAAGGGAAAAGAACAAACCCATGACTTCTAGGTGCATTGATAAAAAGCCAGTTAGGGGATAGTCCCCTTTGACATAAGAGTATACATACAAAACAAATGCATTTCAAGCCCACACAGTTCAAATCACCACATCCCAAAGTTCACTCTGGATCTTCTGCTACAGTGTGGTCTGTGGAGGCATCTTCATGGTGCCTTCTCCAAACAGTTCACTTTCTAGATTCAGAGAGGTAGCGTGTTTCTTAACCTAAAATTACTCTCAACATAATGCTATATGTGGAAAATTCTAGAGGTTCAACTAAAAAGTTAGTTTAAAAAAAGCTACGTTGGTTAGTATCTAATCACAAATTCATGGTCCATTTGGAAGTTCTAGGATTATATTTGAGTGTATTGGATAAATTCTCTGTTAAGGACAAATGGGAACAGCACAGATTATGATGGTGGAGGATGAGTTCAGGCTGGGGTAGCTAGGTAGTGTAGTGGATAGAGCACCAGGCCTGGAAATTAGGAGGTCCTGGGTTCTAATGACCTCAGATACCTCCTAGCTATGTGACTCTGGGTAAGTCACTTAATCCCATTTACCTAGCTCTTATACTCTTCTGTCTTGGAACTGATACTTAGTATCTGTCCTAAGACAGAAAGTAGGAGTCTAAAAATTAAAAAAGGAAAGAAATTACCAAATTGTCTGCCTTTACAATTTGTTGTTTGAAGCATAGGGCTGTTTCATAATTTTAAGAGATGGAGTTAATGAAGTAAATTGGACTCAGAGTTCTTTTTTGAGGCAGCAGTTGTTCATTTGTATATAAGAAGTTACAAAATACTGGGGTCAATGGAGAATCCAGTAGTTGTTAATGATTGGCATATGTGCAATTAAAGAATTAGAGAACTTTTAAGGTTAATAACTAGGGAAATAATAGTCATGAGAACTGCTGTGATGATGAGAGGACTGTAATTTAACTGATTATAGATAGAAAATGAAAATGTGTTTACTAACCACAAGCAAAGGCATTGTTCATAGAAAAACCCAGTTGCAGGACCAAGAAAGCTTAGAAAAGGAGAGAGGTAAAAGAACAGATTTCTGAATCATGTCAAAAAGAGGTCCCAACTCTCTCTGCACTAAATTACTTGTTGCTGGGAAAATTGGTTGGTCAATGAAATGTGGTAGGGATCTCTATCCCCATCTGCTGCTGAGAAAAAGAATAAGAGGGAGCGAAGAGATTATATTCTTGCTATGATGATTTGCTGGTGAGAACAAGAGAATATAAGAAGAAAGAGAAGACATAAGATTCATTTTTGCCTTGCAACCCATTTTTTTTCTGAGTTGTATTTGAAGAAGAATCTTGTAAAGGATCAGATTTGAGAGTTTTTAAAAAATCAACTTTAAATCAATGCCAGTATCTTTTCTTAAAGGAGCCTAACCCTATTTCAGCTGAAAACATCATTTAGAGGTAAAGCTGGAAGTGATAGACATCATAGCTGCTGTCCAGGAATAAATGTAGCTTAACAGAGTTACGAAGCTGCGAATTAGAGAATCATGCATCAGACTGACTAGTGTGGCTGTAATGTGTTTTGTAAGGTCAAAGAGCTAATCTATGTTGTGTTCAGATATTGTGTGGAGGGGAGATAACATTTTGAGAACAAATTTTTGAGACAGAGGGGATATGAGTCATTTGCTGAAGAAGTCTGTGGCTTCATTATCATTTTATAAATTGAGGGGGAAGTGATTAGGGAGCCTTTAGAAAAGAATCAGGGCTGTGTGACCCTGGGCAAGTCACTTGACCCCCATTGCCTAGCCCTTACCACTCTTCTGCCTTGGAGCCAATACACAGTATTGACTCCAAGATGGAAGGTAAGGGTTTAATAAAAAAAAAAGAAAAGAATCAGGGAAGTGTAGGAATATAGGAAGAGTATAGGAAGACTGGAAGGTAGTAAGGTACCAGAATAAAACCAGCTCACAGGTTATTGTGCACTCAAGTGAAATTATGTCTGCAAAAGCACTTGGTAAACTGTGAAGAACCAAGGTGAAGTTCATGGTAGCAGCCTTGCATATTTTCTTATCTGTTGGTATATGTTATAAATAAGCCATGATATTATGTCTCAGAGATCAAAGAAGGGATTTATGAATATGAGATTGACTATACTTGATGATGTTTATGTGAGCAATAAGCATTGCAATTTATAGATTCCCCATATTTTTTTTTAGATGAAAATTTCATCTATTCATTTAAGGACCTGGTGATATTACTCCTCAAGTCTGCTTTTCTTCCCAAAACAAATCACCACCCCCATCCTCTCTTCTTAGATATTACTGATCACATGTGTGCATATGTATATACACAGAATTATCTTATTTATCTCATTGATGAAAATATAGAATTTTTCAATATGGGAATTTAGCAAGTGAAATCACCATCACATGATTTTTGAGCCTCAAGGTGATATGAGTCATTTGCTGCAGAAGTCTGTGACTGCATCCTCACTTTGTTAATTGAGCAGGAAGTGATCAGGGAGCCTTTAGAAAGGATAGAGTTATCATTTCATAGACCTCTGCTAATAGGACAGGCAAAGAGAATTTACAATTTTTCAGTTACTTCTTTAGAAATATGTTTAAACAAAGGACCCATTGACTTGATACAGGACACATCACATGAAAACTTAGCTTTACCTGCCTCAACTTTTGTTCAAAAGCAGAAATATCAATCAATCATTCAATAAACAGGTATTAAAGCACCAGACTTAATTAAGTACCAGGCACTGTGCTAAATGCTAGGGATACAAAAAAGGCAAAAGGACAGTTCCTGCCCTTAAGGAACTTATAAGTCAATGAGGGAAACAATATATAAACAAATACATCCAAGAAGTTATACATAGCATAAACTGGAAAGTACAGAGGGAAGACCTTAGAATTAATATGGATTGGGGAAGACTTCCAGTAAAAGATTGAATTTTAATTGGGTTTTATAGGAATCCAGGGAAGTCATTAGGCAGACCTAAGGAAGGAAAGCATTCCAAATATACCCACCCCCCAAATAGATTAACAGTGGGTATAGAGCAGTTATTGGTTCTCCTTCCTATAGCTATTTATGTGTATACAATTTAAGCTTTGATCACTACTTGTGTTAATAATTCCATATGTTCCTATCAAATGAGGAAACCCTAACTTTTCCTTTCATTTGAAGGACAGAAGGGAAAAAAATCAAAGTTTGAGAGCTGCCATTATATAACCCAGAGACACATAGTGTCTTAGAGCTGGGGGACCCTAGAGGTTTTCTCTGCCCTGTTAGTACAGCTGTAACAGTTCTGGCAAGTCTTGTACTGGCTGCCTTGCAAGGGATGCACATTGCTAAAGACCTTGGGAACTATATTTCTTCCCAGCTTTTAAAGAGAGGAAGCTAATGAGCAAAGAGGCCTGGAGGGCAGCATTTTTGAGATATGGTGAAAGGAGGAGAAGAAAAACACCTGGAAAGAAGGAAGATGGTGGTATTTCCCTCTGGAGACACTTGGCACAGCTGGGCTAATGGCAGCAGAAAAGTAGCAGTGTCAACATTTGCTGTTTCCTTCCTCAATATGTGTGTGTGTGTGTGTGTGTGTGGGTAGTGTGATTTACATTGTGTTGCTGGGCCACTGAGGGGAAAAAAGATGTGGAGGAAAGAGTATTCTTTATCCCTATCTCTTAGCTATGTGATGCTGGGCAAATCACTTACCTTCTGTCTGCCTCAGTTTCCTTAACTGTAAAATGGAGATAATAAGACATCTAGCTCCCAAGTAATGTTGTGAAGAATAAATGAGAAAATATTTTAAAAGTTCTTAATACATTTCCTGGCACATTGGTGGCATTCCACAATCAGGAATCATTCATATATTCTCTAACTATGCATCCAAGGGAGGAATTATTACAAGCCTAGGCATTTAAATCTTTTCTATCAGACCTTGGGCATTATTAATCTAATTAAATTAACAATAACAACAGAAACAACCTTTAGAATCCATAACAGGTCTCTTAGACTAGGAATCAAATAAGACCCAGGAAAGCATCATCTACTCTCTCTTCTTACCTATTCTTAGAGAGATACAGATCCCAGTTTATTATTATAATTATTTTTCCAATATTTTTCAACTTTAAAGGATCTGTTAATTCCCAGACATGGGTACTTCATCTATCAGTGAAGGTTGTCATTTTCTTCATTCTATAGTTGGTATGACCAATAAAATTTACTTCCTGGTGGCCAACCTTCTGGTGATGAGTTTTGTTGATCTTAAATATGCTGGTCTTTGGGCAACAGTTCAGTTACTGGAAGCTTTCCTATGTTGGTAGGACCCAGTAGAGCTTGTGTAACTGACATAGCCTTTAGAAAGCCAGGAACTCAGGGTCACTTTCTCCCCATGAAGCAATAGCAGAAGACTTTATTGATCATTCCAATTTATTAGGAATGAGAACTGGATGTCTGGTTTCAAAGGGATAATGGTGAGGATATTCAATCTACCAAAACAGGATGGCACTGTGTCTGGAATTTAAACTCTTAGATGGTTACCTTGAACCTGGAAAGGCTAAATGATTTGCCCTGAGTCACAAAGCCAGTAAGTGGAAGAGGTCTTATTTGAACCCTGGTCTTCCTGGCTTCAAGTCCAGCTTTTATTCATTTTGTGTCATGATCTCCTATTTATCAGGAATGAAAAAATGATACTAGGTAAAGAACGTTCATCTTTTTAATAATACAATTAAAAACTTGATACTGCTAGACCTCCTTCATTTTTTTATTTTTTAATCACGATCCCATTACCCCAGGTGACTAAACTCATTTCCCTTCCTTGGGCATCTGAATGAAGTGGGCAACTGTTGAAGCTGATCTTTATTGGACCAAGGACTTGAATGTCCCCAATTCTGGTGACAAGAGAACAAAAACAAAAGTCTTTGCCCTCAAGGAGCTTAAAGTCTATTGGAATAGGGGAAGGTACAATCTGTAAATTGAGAATGAAATACCAAATGTGTACAAAGGATTTCCCAAGAGGTGGATAAGGAAAGGCTTCCTTGAGAAGGTGTCATTTGAGTTGAACTTCAATAATGTTAGAGATTCTACAAGGCAGAGGTGAGGAAGGAGTGTGTTCTAGTTATTGGAGGACATTGTAGATTATAGAGTTACAAAGAATTTTCTACACATACTCTTATTCAGTCCTCTTAAGAATCTAATAAGGGAGATCCTGGGAATATTATTAATCTATTAGTAATAAGAATAGCAAAAATAATAATTGTTGATGTTACATAGCACTTCAAGGATTGCAAAGCACTTTCCACCTATGATCTCATTTAATCCTTATGAAAACCCCATGTAGTTGGTTGTGTAAATATTACTTATCCTTATTTTATAGATGAGGCAACTGTGATTCAGAGAAAGGAAACCAATTGCTCAAGGTCATACATATTTTGTTTTCTTTTTCACTTTTTACTACCAAAGCAAAAACCTTGTTTCCTTATGTTCCTGATTTAAAAGAAGAGGAAGGAAGGGAGGAAGGGAGAAAGAAAGGAAGAAAGGAAAGAAGGAAGGAAGGAAGAAGGAAGGAAAAATTAGAGGAAGGAAGGTAGGGAGGAATGAAGGGAAGAAGGGAGATAGTATAGGAGAGAGAGAACAAAGAATCGATGAAAGAGAAAAAGAAACAAAGAGAATAGCCATTATTACCCGTGTTTCTTTCTGACCCATCAACAAATTGACATTAGGACTTTTTTTCTATGCTTCTAAAAGTAGAAACAAAATCTTTTATATCATGATTCTCTATTTGGCCATCATTTCTGGTGAACTTACTGGAAGCATGAATTATGGGTGAAATATGTGGAAAAATTCAAAAGATAGGAACACATCATTGTTATTTGAAAACTCTTTATATTAAAATGTGCCCAGTAATGAGCACTGCAGGTATGATAAACTTAGATTTGAACTCATTTCTTTTGACTCCAGTCATACTTCTGCAAGGGAATACTCCCCAAATTATGAAAAGCCAACATCATTAATATTTTGGCTACCTGCACTCAGGAGACTCTCCTATTACCCTCATAAACTGGTTGGTGTCCAGGTGTTGTCTTAATGTGGGATAATTTCACAGCTAATGGCTCTGATGGTATTTCATTCAGTAGAATTGCAGCCCTAGAACTAGCATTTCATTTACAGTTTGAGAAAAGTATTTGGACTGTGCTCTTCTCTTCCTGTTATTCATAAAGCCTTCTATTCATTCTTCTCAAAACACCATTGCATCAACTCCCCTCATTAGCCATAATAGACTTTTTGGCTCTCCGTGGTTTCTGTGGTCCTAATGTATTACCAAGTAGTAATTCATGTCTCATTTAAGTGTGAAGTTGTGTGTTGTAAGTGCATTTATTTTTGCAAACATCCTTCCTCCCCTCCCCACCCCAATTCCTTCCTTCTACCTCCCTAGCAGGGGTTAGAGACATGGGAGCCATTTTTCTAAGTGGCTTCAGAATGAAGGACTCTAGGCAATTTCATCTGATGAAACTCAAAGCTTCTGTTCTAGAAGGCTTGCATGACCCTGCTGCCCAGTGTGGGATGAATTGAAAATGCTAAAGCAGTAATGAAGGATGTTAGATACATGATAGGCCCTTGAATGGATTCCAGATAATCATAGGCAGGAACAAACCATTCAGATTTCTTGGCACTGAATGGCTATATCCTTCAATGCTGTCAGTCCTTTGTGTTCTCAGTGTGGCTTAAGAAATAATTTAGTCCCGGATAGAGATCCTGGAATCTATGGCCAAAGAAAGAGGAAAAAAGGTCTCCACAGAAAAATGGGTTTGACCCTAGTCTCCTCAACCATAAATAGTAATGGCCAACATTGAATGATGACTGAAGGTGTGTATTTTAATGTATATTATTTTCTTTCTTCTTTGCAATCACTTTGAAAATTAGGTATCGTTATCTCCATTTTGTTGTTACTCATTTGTTTTTCAGTCATGTCCAACTCTTTGTGACCCCATTTGGGATTTTCTTGGCAAAGATACTTTAGTGGTTTGCCATTTCCTTTTCCAGTTCATTTTATAGATTAGGAAACTGAGGCAAAATGAGTTAAGTGATTTGCCCAGGGTAACACTTCTGGGCAAATGTCTGAAGCTGGATTTGAATTTAGAAAAATGAATCTTCTTGACTCCAGGCTTGGCATTCTATCTACTTTGCCATCCTGGACACCCTTATCTTCATTTTACAGATTAGGAAACTGAGTCTGAGAGGTTAAATGATTTGTCCAAGATTCCCTATCTAGGAATTATTTGAGATGGAATTTGAACTTAGATCTTCTGGTCTATAAGGCCAACATTCATTACTCCATTTAGCTGCCATCCCTAATCTGTGGTTTCCTTGGATGGTTGGCTATATATTTTAGAGTTGGGATGAATTTTAGTGGACATCCCAAATAGCTTCATTTTATAGATGAAGAACCAAAGGGGAAGTAATTTGTATAAGATCATGTCTGGGTTAAGTACTAGAGTTAAGATTTGAACAATTAAGTTCATAGACTCTAGAATGAGAAGGGGCCTTAGAGATCACTTAGTCAATACCTTCATTTTTTGCATGAGAAACCAAGGCTCAAAAGAACTTGTCCAAGTTCACACAGTAAGTGGCCAAGCCAGAATTCAAACTGAGGTCATTGGTCCATAGAATAACAATTGGAGGAGATCTTAGAGATCTGTCATCCATTTTTCCAACCATACATCCATTTCTCTCATTTTTATATAGGAGGGAACTAAGGTTTATTCAATCAGCAAGCATTTCTCTAGCATGCATCATGCCAGGCAATGGGCTAAATATTAGGTTTACAAAGTCAGCATTGAAACAGGTCCTGCTTTATATTGTATTAGGGGAAACAATAGGAGTGAAAATAAGTTTTTGCAAAATAAATTCAAAGTAATTTTAGAGGGATGGGCAGCTTGGTGGTGTTGTAGATAAAGGGCTCAGTCTGGTGTGGGGAAGATTCATCTTCATGAGTTCAGATATGACCCAGACACTAACTGTGTCTCCTTGGGAAAGTCACTTATCCATATTTGCCTTAGTTTCTTCATCTGGAAAATGAGTTGGAAAAGGAAATGGTAAACTATTCCAGGCTCTTTGCCAAGAAAACACTAAATGGAGTCAAGAGGAGTCAGATATGACTGAAAAACAACTGAACAACAATAACAAATATTTTAGAGGGGAGCTACAAGCAGTGAAGAGATTAGGAAAGGCTTGATGAAGGTCATATTGGAGCTACATCTCACAGTGTATGTAACATTCTGAGTCCATGGTGGTCTATACTGTTTGCATCCTACTGTATAATGGTTCTTAAAAATGCACCAAAGGAGTTAGATCTTGGTTTAAACCACTGTATTATTTGGCTGCATTTGTAGGATCTCTCAGGAAATGGGCTAAATCCAAATCTCATAGGAGCCAATATTCTTGGAATCTTTTAGGCAGTGGACATTGAATAATGGCAAAGTTATTATGTAGCATTCAGGAGTTTGATGGAAAAAGAGAAATTGAATGAAAATGATAAGAAAATAGACTCTTAGAGGTTCTTTAATTCAGAACATGCAAATCTATAGAAAATAAATCTTCTAAAATGGAAATAAGGGCCTTAACAATAATCCTAAAAATATAGAACACATAATTATTCCTGAGAAGAAGATGACAATGGATTGGCAATAACATGCTTCATTTGGAATTGATTCAAGAAAAATGGGAAGGACAAGGGTGCTGGGTTATTGCCTCCTTGTGACCAATTAGAAGGGAAGAGAGACTGAGTACAGCCAAGTGGATATTGCTTTCTTAGGCCACCTGAAGATAAGAGAGGGGAAAAATTGGAAGAGCACCAGGATGCTGCCCTCTTGTTACAAGCTACAAAGAGGAGAGATAGAGACAGTGACAAAGACAGAGAGAGATAGAGGGAAAGTGAGAGACAGACAGTGTGTGTGTGTGTGTGTGTGTGTGATAGAGAGAGAGAGAGAGAGAGAGAGAGAGAGAGAGAGAGAGAGAGAGAGAGAGAGAGAGAGAGAAGGAGAGAGAGGAGAGAGAGAGAGGAGAAAGAGATAGAGAAAGAGAGAGAGAGAGAGAAAGAGAGAGAGAGAAGGAGAGAGAGAGACAGAGAGAGAGAGAGAGAAAGAATCAGTTTTTGAATGATTTGGTCCATCTGCCATTTCCTGGTTAAACTGAATCACATGCTTCTGGTCATAGGTATTTTCATAAGCTCCAATATTCAGTTAGACGCTAAAGGGTGAGACAATGCCCATCTATATTGTAGGTTTCATCTATAAAAGAAGTCAAGTTGGAAAAATTGTGAATGGCTGTATGCATGGGTGGGTGTGCATGTACTATTGGATGAACATAAAGTTGCATCTCTTCATCTAAGCCACATGACTCTTTGGGGACCATAGAATTGAACCAATTGTGTCATATTCTATTTCTCATATAAGAACACTCCTCAAAAACTATGATTAATTTAGGAAAGCAGTGTGATGTGGTGAATAGGGAACAAGTTTCAGAGTTAGGAAAACTGAGTTCAAGTTCTACCTCTGATGTATATCAGCTCTCTTTCATTGGGTAAGTCAATCTCCTTTCAAATCATTAACATGCATTGATGAGGGGATGGTGGTTTCTTCACCTGGAAGTCCTCTCTACCAGTGAAATCACAGGAGTCGTCTCTGATCTATGTAGGATGATGCTAGATGGTAATAGTAAAGCTGCTATTTGCAAAGCACTTTACAAATATGAACTCATTTTGTCTTCACAATAACCCTGGGAGATAAGTGGTATTATAATCTTCATTTACAGGTGAGGAAACTGAGGCAGGCAAGTTAAATGCCTTCCCTAGGGTCACACAGTAAATGGCTGAGGCAAAGTTTGAACTCAGGTCTTCTGACTCTAGGATTCCATTGCACTACCTTGCTACCTAAACATAGTCAAGGGATTATTTTACCACCTTGAAGGTAGCAGTTGATCAATACCAGATTAGCAAAGATATTGGAGGTGGGGAGTCCTAGGAGTCTGTGCCATTTTTTCCCTTCTAGATTCAAAGGGAAGATCTGCATAGATTCGCTTGGGTGACATCTTTATTTTTGTACTGCATTACAGCCTGATAATCTTAGTTTGCTCTTTTGCTTTCATTTTCTTTGCAGTAGGATTAAAAAAAATCCCATCTGGAAACAAAGAAGTTGAATTTATAGCAATGATTTTTACAGGATAGTTAGAAACTAAGTAACTGTTGCTTATCTCATTTCTAATCATAGAATTTTATAATTGCTTTATTACTCAGTGGCTGTTTATGTGATAGCAAAATTACTAGTTGATTCAATTACTTTGGGGAGGAAAAATCAATCAAAACGATTGTTGGATATTAGGAATAAAATTTGCTCTTCAACTGCATGGACACAACCTGATATATTTCATGTATGCTATTCCTAATGTCCCCCAGCTAGTTTAAAAAGGGCACTAAGACTTTTGGGACAGCCTGTCAATAGAGAAGCAGTATGATTTAGTGAGATGTACGAGAAGAAACAGGAAGTCATAAAGATATGAGTTCAAATTCTGATTCAGAGGTTTTATGATTCTGACCATGGGCAAATTTCATTCTATTTAAATGATAATCATGAAAACATGTTAATTGGCTCCAGCCCAATGGAAATATGCAGTACAAATCTGAATAAGGCAACCGTGCTATTTGGGATTTAAATGTAGTGCTTTAAGATTTTCAAAGAGCTTTACAGATATTGGGCATGTAGGTGGTGCAGTGGATAGAGTACTGGGTTTGAAGTCAGAAAGACCTGAGTTCAAATCTAGTTTCTGACACTAACTGACCCTGATCCAAGTCAATAGACCCTGTTTGTATTAATATCCTCATCTATAAAATGAGCTAGAAGAGGAAATGGCAAACCACTCCAGTATCTTTGCCAAGAAAACCCCAAATGGGGTCAAAGAGTCATAAATGATGCAACAGTATTACAAATATTATCTCATTTTAACATGAACAATCCTGGGTATTATGATCCCTGTTTTACCATTGAGGAAACAAGACTGAGAGACTCCCTCCTGGGTTTCAAAGCTTCTAAGTGTCTAAGGTAGGTTTGAATTCAGGTCTTACAAATTCCAAGTCCAATACTATCTACTGTACCATCTGACTGGTCCTGCTACTAAACCTCTCTGAGTTTACATGTTCTTGTTTGTAAAATGGGGCCAATAACGTCTGTAATATTTATCTTAGAGGGATGTTGTGAGTCTTAAATGAAATCATGTAGGTATAACAAAAATTTTTGGAGTATCACAAATGGTTTGGGCCATTACAAATAAAAAATAATCTAGGAGACTTTATACAAAATTTATAAGTATTTATTAGTAAAGAGGAAAAAAAGAGAGAAATAAGGTTTCCAGCCTTCCTAACTTAAAGAAGGATCAGATCCTGGATTCCAGCCTGGTATAGTTCTCTCCACTAAGAGAAAGAGTGAAACCAGATTCCTAGCTGGCTTTTCAAACCTCTTCCATCCTCCTCTCCTGGATTCTTCAATTCAGCCTTCGTAGTCATAGTTCCATGACCTCAGGGCCTTTTTCTGGTCAAGAATCTGGCTTCCCTCGGCAGCCTGGGACTCTCATGGTGAGACTTTCTGGGACTGGACTGGGTTGGAGGTCCCTCAGAGATTTAAATCACACAGGGCATAGATCAAGGGAAGATGGAGACAAAGTGGTCTGTGGGCAGACAAGCACCCATATTCCAGTTCTTTGGGAGTTCTAAGGTGCTTTAATTCTATTCTCAAAGGTAAAGTACCCAGAATTCTTTTGATTTGACTCTGAACTTGAAGGAATATGATAGGTAGAGGAAAAAACAAACAAACAGGAGAGATGGAGAGCATTGGGGAAATGGAGTAGATCATAGTTAGAGCTATGTCTCAGCTTGAGTTTATGTTCTCAATTCTGATATGGAGGTGTGATCCTCTGACCATTAACATAAGCATTCCCTAGTGAAAGAGACAGCCACTGAGGATTCAAGGATGCTAGAAGTGGCCAGCAACAATGTGAGAGGCAGGAATCAATCAATGAAGAAACCTTTTTTAAGCTCCCACTCTGTGCCACGCACTGTGTTAAAAGCTGGAAAAAGACAATCCCTGCCTTCAAGGAGTATACAATGCAATGAAACAGAACTGTGTTGAGACTCTTTTGCATTGACTTTCCCCTCATGCTTCCTAGAGTGGTGGAAGCTCTTGCTTTACAAGTTCCCTAGTGGTTGGAATACAAGCTCTTTCTGCAGCTTGACTCCAATCTCTCTGTTGTGGCAGCAGACTATGGTTGCTATTTCTGTTAATTCTATTATTTTAAGCACTTTCTCAGTACGTGTGTCTATATATTATAATCCAGATGGTCATTTGAATCTGAACCAATTCTGCTTATTTGAATCTTAGCTGTAAAACAGGGAATGGAGCCATGGCCAAACCCCAAATGGGCAGTAGATTTGAAGTATTGCAGATTATTTCAGTACAAGCCAAGCTAATGCTGTCAGAACAAGATTTCTGTCTTAATGCTCAAGGACCTGAATATTAACAGAGACAATAGTTTGTTTGAGGGGGAAAAAACCCCCCAAACTCTGGCACTTATGAGCTTGGTAGCCATTTGGGGGTTGGTGGTAGAATTAGCCTCTAGGGTACTGCCATCTTTTCCCTTGGCCTTGGAAGACTAACTTTGAAGCCCAAAGGCTTCAAAATGGTATGAAAGGAATGGCAAGTTGTAAGAGCAGGCTCCAGGTGGTATATGACTCAGTGGGTGACTCGACTACCAGTTGTCAGTCTTGATCATTAGTGCCACCCAAGGGTTAGGTAAAATACAATGCTTAAAGCACTATACTACTATTAGTCAAGGTGGTCTCTATTTGATATGGAGATAATAATACTTGCATAAGTTTCACAGAATCACAATACATCAGAGTTGGAATAGACCTCAGAGACCATCTAGCCCAATTTACACCTGAACAAGAATCCCTTCTAGAATTTATCTGACAATGTCATCCAACCTTTCCCAAAAGGAGACAACCATTATTTCCTGGAGGAGCCCATTCTATTTTTGTTTTGTTTTTTCATTTTTATGAATTTTGTCTTTACATCAACTCAATCTACTTCTATACAGTTTTCATCCCTTTCTTTTAGAGGTTGGTCCTCTGAGACTAAGCAGAAGTATAATTCCCCCTCTTTATCCGTCCTAAAATACAACAGCCCTTCAAATATAGCAACGGATTTACTAACATGGCTTTAGAGTTGTCATTAGGAAAGTGCTTTATGAAGCTTTAAGCATCATGTAAATGTGAAATGTCATTTATTTCCCAAGTATTCATCGAGTGCCTGCTATATACACAGTCCTCTGGAAATCTCCAGGACATGAACCATTCTATCCAATAATAATTTCAGATGCCCAGAGAGACCTTTGTAGTGGAGGCTTGGGCTATCCAATTGAGAAAAGTTGTTTCCTTTAATTTATGCATTGAAATTCATTTATTTAAATTTAAGTTGTTGCAACCCAAACTTAAAGGTTGTATTGATCTTTAAAATAGAGTTTATAATAGATTTCTTTTTTTAAAGAAAGACTAAACATAACTCCTGTTCTTCAGTCACTCACTCTAACAGCTAATTCTGCTTAGCTCATGTTAAGGCTGAACAAATTTATAATGGATTCTACCAGTTTGGTTTTCAAATGTAAAATGCAACAAACCATAGGAAAAACACTGTCATATATGCTAAGGACGATGAATCAGCTTCTTAATTGCAAAATCGTCCTTTCTCAGATTTGATTTTGGCCTAGAGGGAATGAAACCCCCCCCTCAAAAACCCCAAATGAACCAAAAAACAAAATGCAACCTATCTAATCTCAAACTTACTCCCACCTACCAACTAATGCTGGCATCTATCTTATTTGATTTCAGCCATGATTTAGAATTTTCCTCTTAAGTGGATAGGGTGGTGGCATGGGACAGATATTTTTCTCTCTCTCTCTCTGTTTATCTATCTTTCCATCCATCTATCCATCTATCTATCTATCTCTAAATTTTTATTGATTTTCCCATTAATTTGACTCATTTATTTACTTATCCACTTACTTACCTTTTTTCACATCTATTTTTCATCTCTCCATTCCTCCATCAGCAAACCTTTACTAAATACTTACATTTTATAAGACATTAATCATGCAAAGACAAAAATGTGACAGTCCCTGCCCCAAAGAAGCTTGCATTCTCCAGGGCATCAGATAATGGAGATACACAAATAGGCTAATTAAAATACATAAAAATCTGTTTTCCCCCGCCCCCTTTGTATTCTTAGTGCTTACACAGTACTTGGCACATAGCTGGAATTAAATAAATGTTAGTTGACTGACAATAAGAGGCAACTTACTGTCCTGGATAGAGAGCTGTCCTGGAAGTCAGGAAGATTGGATTCAAATTTTGTTTCTCATTCTTACTACCTATGTGAGTTTGGGCAAGTTACTTAATTTCCCCATGCCACTGGCCACTCTGTAAGATTATAAATCACCCAGAAAAGTCCTGACCCACAGGGCTATGGGAGGGGAGGAATCTCTCTTACCCCCCAAATGAATTCAGTTACATATTCAATACATATATGAATTCAATTATAGGGCTAGTTCCTCTCCCTGAAGACAGTAGTACAAAGTCACTGTTAAAGGGAGATCATTCAAATCCCTGGGTAGTAGAGCAAGGCAGGAGATAAGGAGAGACATCATGTAGGAAGTGGTACCTGAAAAGAAGCTAGGATTTCTCGGAGGCAGAGATAAGGCAGGAACACATGCCAGGTATAGTTATCCATTCATACAATGACAGGGGGTCAGGGCATGTGGTATCTTGTGCTGAGAACGGTGGGTAGTTGGACTAGGCTAGAAAGTAGAGTTTGTGAAGGAGAATAACATAGGAAAGAGAGGTGGGAGCCAAGTTTTGGAGGGTCTTGGATACCAAGTTAAGGATTTTGTACTTTTATCCTAATAGGAACAGGGAGTCACTAAACATTTTGAGAAAGGATATGCCATGGTCAGGTTTATAATTTTGTAATATCAGTTTGTCTGCTTTGCAGATAGACAGCAACAGCTATCCTAAGCTGTACTAAAACACATGTTTATATTCAGACAGTCGGGGAAAAAAGATCAATTATTTGGAAAAAACTCATTAATGGGGGAATTATAGAACAGCATAAATAGAATGGTCTTCATCTAGAAGTTGAACATAATTTAGATTGCATTAAACATGATACGGAACAAAATGATCTACCTACTTAAAGTCCAATACATATTTTGATTCCTTTCTTACTTGAGTTAGATTAGACATTTGCTAAAGTCCATTCCTACTTTCAAATTGTGTGATTCTATGGAATACTGGAAGAAGAAATTCTTTAAACATATTTTTATTGATATCTCATGTTTTTACATTTTTATAAATTTCTCCTATACTTGTCTCCCTCATTCTTTCCAGAGATCTATCTCATAACAAAGAATATTTTTAAAGAAAAAAAGAAAAAGATGAAGGAAGAAAAAAACAATTAACAAAATATTAATACATCAAAAAAATTTTACATCTTCAGATTTCTCCCTTCTGCAGAGGAGCTGGAAGTGGCATAGGAGATACATTTTCATATTTCTTTTTTGAGGCCATGCTTGTTATTTGTAATTTTACTGTTTTTAACTTTCTGTTACTTTATGGTGGTTCTTTCTATTTGCATTATTATATTTTTTATTGTTTTCTTGGCCCTGTTTTTTTTTGCATCCCTGCTCATCTATATTGATCATAGTCATCATTTCTTACAGCAAAGTAATATTCCATTAAAAGCATGCAGGACAGTTTGACGATTCCCCATTTTATAGGCTTGCGCTTGGTTACTTTCTTTTTGCCAACAATCTCCTTGAGTTCTATGCCCAACAGTAGAATTGCAAGGACAAAATACATAGAGAGTTTAGTAATTTTATTGACATAATTCCAATTGCTTTCCAAAATCATTGTTATAAGTTTCAGTTCCACCAACAATACACTTGTGCGTGGGACCCATTGTGCTCACTACAGACAGATTGAAGTGATGTGGGTGGGATCAATTTCTAGCTGGCTGTGGGTTGATAAACAGGCACTGCCAATTGTTAGTGTCTTCTATTTTTGCTAGATTTTCAGCTAACCTTCTACAAGTCCCCAGTTTGCTCTGCATTCCACTTTACTCACTAAAAAGTTGAGATTAAAGTCCTTTTATTTGCATCGAGTGTATAGAAATGAAAGCCAAGACTTGCCATGTCACACCTTAGTGAGGACAAGAAATATCTGATAAGCTAAGTGGCACAGAGTAGAGCATGCAGAATTTGGAGTCAGCATGATTCAACTTCAAATATCATTTCAGAAACGTATTAGTTCTGTGACCCAAGGAAAGTGACCCTTTCAGTTTCTGTTCTCTCATCAATAAAATAAGGATAATAATAACACATACCTCATAAGGTTGTTGTGAGGATGAAATGAAATTTAACATTTTAAATGCTTTGCAAGTCTTAAAGCACATTATGTTAACTATTCTTATTAATATTGTTAATCTGATGATCTCAGTTAAAAAGTTGATCTAATTAGTTCTGTATAGCCACAACATCAGTATTATAAAGAGATATAATCTGGTCCTGGATATATATAGTCTATTTTCTTTTACATTTTCCCTTAGTGTTTGTGATGTCTACAGACTAATTTATTTTGCATCTATTTTCATTATTCTTGCAAGTTGTGAATCACTGTGCTCCATCAGCAGTAGATTCTCTTTTTAAATCAGATCAATATATCTAACAGACTTTCATAACGGGAGCTCATGATCAATGTGCATTATTTATCACAGAATTGCCTGTATGCATATTTTCTTTTTCCTTGAAACAGTTTTTAAAAGGCAACACACTAGGTATATATGCCTTGTGTGGCTAATATGCATATTAATCAGAAAGTGAATAATTTATAAGTTAAATATTAAATTGAGCTGTGGAAGTTTCAAACTTTCCATCTAGTTCTTGCTATTTTTTTTCTCCCAGCTTTTAGGATATTCTTTTGGTTCCTCAAAAAGTTTGCCAGGCATGACTAGAAAGAAAAATTCTTATTGAGCCTCTTATCCAAATTATTTTATATTTTATAATCTTTGAGGACAGGAATGTTATCCTTGATGTCCTTTATAGAGCCCACTGTAGTGATCTTTGTGTAGTATGTAAATGTTTGTTGAATGAATGTATTCCTAGAAGTGTCAGTAATGGTTCTTAGAGAAGACTCATGGGGTAGAGGGGGATCAGACTAGTTTATTTCTTGATAATACTTGATTGGATCAGTTTATTTCTTGACCTTATTTCTAACTAATGACTCCAAGGGATTCCCACCTTGATTGGTTTTTGCCATTGTATAAAGAAGCACAGATGCAAGAACTAGAAGAATCCTCAGATGTCAACTATTTAAACCAATGTCTAAATAAGAATTTCCTGAATAGCCCACCCAGGAAGTAATCATTCAACCTTTGTTTGAAGACCTCTAGTGGAAGGGAATGCACTGAGGCTGCCTATTCTATTTGAGTGTGGTTTTAGTTGTATGAAATTTTCCCCAATGGAAAGCCAAAATTATTCCTTGTTCTATCCTGTGGGACAAAGAAGCCAGTCTAATCTCTTTTCCATATGACTGCCCTTCAAAGACTTCAAAATAGCTGTTGCATCTCACCCAAGGCTTCTTTCTTTCTTTTTTTTTTTTAAATTTTTATTTGGTCATTTCCAAACATTATTCATTGGAAACAAAGATCATTTTCTTTTCTTCCCTCCCCCCCTCTCCCATAGCCCACGCGCGATTCCACTGGGTATCACATGTGTTCTTGATTCAAACCCATTTCTGTGTTGTTGGTATTTGCATTAGAGTGTTCGTTTAGAGTTTATCCTCAGTCTTCCTAGTCTAGCTTTCCGAGTTTCTTCAGTTTATTGTTACATAGCATGATTGTATTTGTAACTTAGGACTGTAATAGTTAAAGGGATTGTTTGGGATTGAAGAAGGCACAGGAGATAAGGAAGGTTTTGTAACAGGGAATGGAGGAGTTGAAGGGACAGAGGGAATATGGATGCTGGTGAGGTAAAAGGAGAGAGATACTCCTGCTGAGCGGCTATCTTTGAAAAATGGGGTTCCCAAGAAATAGGCCAACTCTGATAGCCTAAGGGGATGTCTTCTCTATTGATTGACGTTGAAGATACCCTAGAGCAGGTAAGCACGGAATTATGGGCATTTCTACATACATTGTAGGAAAAAAGTATTTTGCATGTGAAATTGTGGATCTCTATTAATTATGTATAATTTAATTAAAAAAAGTTAATAAATTCAATATTTTGTTTCTGGGCTTCCTTTTATTCTCTTCTGTGCATTTGAAAATGATGCTTCAATGGCTTTCTTCCTTCATCTCTCCCTCCCTTCCTCTTTTATTTGTTTCTCTTTCTCCACATCTTGAGTCTAACTTCTCTCTGTCAGTAAGTGGGTGATATGTTTTATCATCAATCTGGATGTATCAAAATGGAATTATGATGGATTGTTGATCATATATTTCAAGTTTTTCAAAGTTACTTTGCATTGTAATGCTGTTATTTTAGAAAACATTCTTTTACTTCTGTTTGATAGAGGTCATTCCAGTTTCCTCTGAAATAGTCCCTTTTGTATTTTCTTAGGATGGTACAATAATATTTCATTAAGTTCTGATATATAATTTGTTTCACTATTCCCCAATTGTTGGGCTCTTCTGTTTCTGCTGCTTTGTTATGAGTAACGGAATTACTTCTAGAATGATTTTGAAGACTATTGCAACTATTAGGAAACTTTTTTTGTGTGTGTGTATATTAAGTCAAAATTGTTTCTCAATCTGACCACAGGGACATTGATGAAGTTTAATCAGTATTTCTTGTGACGGACCTTTCTTTTTTTCTTCTCCAATGTTTTTTCTTCTCTAGGTTAAGCATCCCTAGTTCTTTCAACTGCCTCTCTTATGACAAAGTGTTTTTTAAAAAATATCTACTAAGTATTGGCTCCAAAGAAGAAGAGCAATAAGGAGTAGACAATTGCCCAGTCACATAGCTAGGAAGTATCTGAGGAAAGATATGACTGAAGACCTCCCTTCTATGCCACAATCTTAAAGATTGATCTTTTATAATATTTTCTCTTATCTTGATGAGATCATGAAGCCTTTGAAGTATGGAAGTAACAAAGTCTTCCTAGATTCCCTCTCCTAGGTGGAGAAGGCCCATATGTACTTTATCAAAAAAGCAATTAAATAGATATTCATTGAAAAATTCAAGGTATGACAGAATAATACAAAGTAAGAATGACTGTTCAAATCTTTAAGGACTTTATAGTCTAGCTAGGGAGACTAGAAATATGTGAAGTATTTAACAACACAAAATTTAAATTGTTTAAGACAACAATAGAAAAGAGATGTTATAAAATATGTTATCTCTTCTCATTTATCTTCCATATTCTTCTTCTTAACTGTGGATATATCCTACAGCTGTATGCTGGTCTTCTCTTTCTTTCCTCTTCCACTTGGTGACTCCATTAACCACTTTGGGTTTAATTATCATCTCTATGTGAATGACTCTTGGGTTTATATCTTATCCTCAGTATCTGATCCTTCTTGAGCTCTAATCCCATATCATCAATTGCCTATTGGACATTTCAAAATGGGTGTTGTCAATGTGGAATTTAGAAGTCCCCAATTTATTTAGGTTGGAGGTAGAAACCCCAGGTTTTGAACTTGTCACAGGAGAGTTTTCTCCTTGAGGGAAGGTCCTACTTCACCCATCTTGGGCTAACAATAGACAATCCACTTCAGGTGGGAGCTAAACCCAATCCAAAGTGACTCTTTGTCTCCAGAAGCCTTTCCCCAGTGTATCACACCCTCCTCCCAAGGATCAAACTTGGGACTTTCAGTCTGAGACGGGTGAAGTAGGACCTTCCCGCAGGGAGAAAACTCTCCTATGACAAGGTCAAAACCTGGGGTTTCTACCTCCAAACTAAATAAATTGGGGACTTCTAAATTCCATATTGACACAGTCACAGACAGCTCTCATATTTTCTTCCTTACATACTTATACTTTACCTGTTTTTGTTAAGGGTCCCACCATGACCCCAACTACCCAGGTTCATAGCCTTGACCCCCCTACCATCTTTCTTGCCTTTCTTTCTTGACTCTACATTATATTCTGCACCTTACATTCATTCATTTAGCAAATTTCGTCAGTTCTATCATAACACACCTCTGAATTAGTCTATTGGTGCATGAGTATATGGCCACCACTCAAGTTTAGGCTGTCATCACTTTCTTGTCTGGATAACTTCAATGGTTCCCTAATTTCAGGTTTCTCCCTGCTCCAATTTACCATGTATACAGCTGCCAAAGGCATAGTCCTAAAGAGTGAGTCTAACAATGTTATTCCCCTATATGAGAAACTCTAGGTGTTCCTCATTGTTTCTACAACATAATACTATATAAATTCCTCTCAATGGCATTTAAAACCCTTTTAAAATGGAGGTCTCAAGCACTTTTTCCCTTCTTAATTTATATATCTCCCCTTTAGTACCTCTATTTTTGGTCACAAAAATGTTCATATTAATCATTTGAAAAATTTTTGCACCTTAGAACACATCTATATAAGTGTACATAAACCTGGCCGTCTTCCTCTTCCTTACACATGACATTCAACCTTCCAGTTCTGGATTGTCCTCCTTGCCTATAACATGATTCCTTTTCACTCAAGCCTCTAAGCATCCTTTATTTATGTCTCCAATATTAAGTTCAAGCACTACTTTCTACAAGAGACATTTCTTTATCCTTCCCTTCCTACGGTCTGCTTTCCAAAATTACCACGAAATGATTTTTCACCTTAGTTTATTCGGGTTTTAATTTGGGGATTTTGGTTTTATAAGAGTATTCTCTTACAAAAATGAACAATAAATATGTTTTGCATGATAATTCATGCATAACAGATCAAAATGCTTGCAATCTTTGGGAAAGAGGAAGGAAGGAAGGGAGGGAGACAATTTGGATCATATAACTTCAGGAAACATATGGAAACTTATTACATGTAATTGGTAAAATAAAATCTTTAAAAAACAAAATTACCATATAATTATTGTGTGTGTGTTGTGATATTTATTGGGAAAGGAAATGGGGGGATTGGAAAAATGGGGATAAATGTGAGGTTTGTATGGGGGTATGGAGGAGAGAAGGGAGAGAGAGGAAACACTGCTTGGTATTATCTCCCCTAATATAATGCAAGTTCCTTGAGGTCAGAAACTACTTTTTAAACTTTCTAAGTCTAGAGCCTGGCATAGAAACTAGTAGTAGGCAATTTAATAAATGTTAGCTAATTGATATATTTTACATCTAGCATTAGGTAGAATATGTTAAATACATGAGAGATATCATCATAAAATATTTGATTCAATTCCAAGAACGAAAGATCATAAGACAATGGAAAGTCAACACAAAGAAAAAAGAGTTCTTGATTGATTAGAAGGAAGATGGGAAACTTTTTTTGGGGGGGAGAAGCAAAATAAGCAATATGGAGGGAGATGTAAAATTTATTATTTTGCTTTTAGTTCTTTTTGTGAGATGGTAGAGACTCTTGAAACAGGGAATTCAAATCTCAGAATAATTAATTGGAGAATTTTGAAAGATTTATCTTGCACTCTTTTTGTTTAAACACATTTGAATGAGATGAAAATATTTGCAAAATCTGAACCATTGAAGATGTGTCAAAAGTTCTCAGGATAGCACTGGGGATTGGATAGCTCCAAAGGACAAACTCAATGAATGTTTTAAGATGAAGAGTTTGTGGAAGATCCAACCACTGAAGCTCAAAGCTCTGGGCATTTTGCCAACTCTGATTCAATAGGACTTCTAATGGCAGGAAGGAATTATGAGAGATGCATATGTTTATTATTTCATGGTAGAGTTACAGATGCAGAGTAGAGGAGAATTGTTTTATTGTAATCTTCATGACTGAACTATTGTTGAAGTCTTGATGATTCTACTCTGAATTAAGTGTTCAAATCTCAGTACTTCTGCTCACTTTCTATTTGTTGTTTAGCAAGGCAATTACCCTCCCCATGTCTCAGTTTCTTCCTCTGTAAAATGGGAGTGGTTAAACTTATTGACTGTTGAGGTTCCCTAAAGCTTCAAATCTTAAGATCTTATGGTATAAATTTAGGATTATTTTGATCAGAGATTAAGGGAAAAGAAGTATAGCTAATTTACAGCAAGTACTAGAACATCTTCAAAATCAAGGACAACATAACATAAACAATCTAATAGTGGGCAGCTAGGAGGTATAGTAGATACAGTGCTGGGCTGGGAGTCAGAAGACTTATCTTCCTGTACTAAATCTTGCCTCAGATTTTTATTAGATGTGTGACCCTAGGCAAGTCACTTAACACCATTTGCCCGTTTCTTCATCTATAAAATGAGCTGGAGAAGAAATTGGCAAATTACTTCAGTGTCTTTGGCTAGAAAACACCAAATGAGATCAGAAAGAATTGGTCGTGATTGAAATGACTAAACAATAAACCACAAAGCAGTTCTAACCATCTTTTAACCATCATTTTCCTCCTCTTCTCTTGACACTTTTCAGCAGACTGAAGGAAACATGAGTCAACTATGGGTGTTCCTGGAAGAAGTGTTACAGATATACATTCATCCAAGGAAAAGCTACAAGTATCGAAAAGCACAGTTGCCAAGACAGATCTCTGTTACTCTCCACTAGAGACTTCTCCCCAAGGTATCTTCATCAATACCTACTTTTTATGTCTGGTCTGGTCCTACTAAATCACAGATTACATGCCAACAGAGGATAATGTTTATCGTGGAAGAGGAACAACCCAAGTTTAGGGAGGGAAGGAGGGTTGGGGAGGGGAGAGGGAGAGACAGAGAAACAGAGAGACAGAGACAGAGGCCAGGACAGAAAGAGAAAAAGAGACACACATACAGACACGGAGATACAGAGAGATAGAGACAGAAAGAGAGAGATACTCAGAGATTCAGGGACACAGAGAGAGAGATAGGAAGAGAGAGACAGAAAGAGGGAGAGAGACAGAGAGAGAGAGAGACAGAGACAGAGACAGAGAGAGACAGAGAGACAGAGACAGAGATACAGAGACAGAGAGGCTACTTCTTAGGAAGGTGATCCAAAGATCATGAAGTATGTAGATCAAGTCAGTTGGTTAAACTACTGTACTAGAGGAAGTGCAAACACTGATGACATAAAATAACTAACAACTTGAGGGAGATTATCAGATGTAGGATTTAGAAGCTGGATTGGACCTTAGATAAGCCATATTCATTCAAACTCTTCATTTTCAGATGTAAAAATGGAGGCTCAAAAAACAATGTCATTTGACAAGCCATACATACAAGATAAATAGTAGAGTCAGAATTTGAACTCAGGTCCGCAGACATTCAAATCCAATGCTCTTTCCATTACCACACACTGACTGCTTCCCTATTTTATGATGATTGATAGAATCTATTTTTAAATATACTTAAGGTACCAGGCACTAAGCTAGGGGCTAATGAAAAAAAGGCAAAAATAAAGCAGTCTCTGACCCTAAAGAGCCTGCAATCATTTGGGGGAAGACATAGCCTTTTAAAAGTAAGTCCTTTTATAAGTCCTTTATATATATATCCAAAATAAATACAAGGTAATTTTGAGGGAAAGTATGGCAGGGACAACAAAGGTGAGCTGAATTTTAAAGGAAATGGATTCCAAGAGGGAGAGTTGAAGAGCAATCATGTTTCAGAGAGACACCTTAAAAATTCAGACATAGGAGATCAAATGTTTCAGGTCAAGAACTGTAAGAAGGCCAGTTGGGATGTATCATAGAAGGTATGAAGGAGATCAGTGTAGATCCAGATTTTTTTGACATATGATTTAATGGAAAAAAGGAAAATCAACTGGAAGAAGGGTAAGAGATCCAAGATTCTTTTTGTTCTGGCTCAGCCATAATCAGTCTCATTTCAGGCCAGTGCCTTCCTCTTTTTGGATTCCATTCTCTTACTTTTTGAGACAAGGAAGTTCGATGAGATGACAAGAAAGAAGCAATAGCATGCTGAATATACAAAAGAAGAGAAGGGAAAGGCTGAGAAGCTATGTGGCTACTATTTGCATTAGGTTTCTAGCAGGAATTGTCTAATTACAGAACAAACACTGGGATGAACTTCTCAAGATAGTAGAGAAAAATGAGAAAGAGTGTAATTAAAAGGGACTTGCTCAGGGATCATTGGCATAGACCCCATTCTACCCCATACTGTGAACAGATGTGGCAAATAGACTTTTTGCAGTGGTGGTTATCAGCATGAGTTAGCAGCAAGAAAACAGAGCAACCTGAATTGAGGACCTTGTTTTCAGCCACGTAGGGTGAGAGGAAAGTGCCAGGGACCTGCAGAGTGTACTATGTTTGTATTTTTTCCAGAACAAATTAATAACTCTGTGTCACATGTGTTCAGAGTGCTGGTTTGCTTCTCTTCAAGAGGACATAGTAAAAGGGACAGATGAATGCTTCTTTACTTTTCTGACTTATCATTAAGAATGAAATGTTGCTGGAAGGAATTGGAACAAGGATTTAAGAGGGAAAGAAAGAAGGAAAAGAATCTGAATGATGAGAATGGAATTCCCTCATATGATAGGAAACTGGTATAAATGATTAGAAAAGGATTTACTAAGAACATTCTATGTGCTAGTCACTGTGCTAAGTACTGGCATTAAAGGGTCAAGAAAGCAAGATGTCCTCAAAAATCTTACATTCTAATTGGAGAAGCAAACACATAAAAGAAGGGAGGGAGGAGGAGAGTTAATGGTGGGAAGATCTGGAAAAGACCTATTAATGAAGTGAAAGAAGGACAAATACAATTTTGGAGTTTTCTAGGTTTAAATTTTCTACAGAAGATAGAAATCAGTTCTCTGAGGAGGAAGCTGATTTCCATGTTGCTTGAAATAGTGATAATGATCTATACCAAGATCACTTGCTCATCAGGTGGTGTCCATTACCTGGGAAGTGGATGAACAAGTTGGGGCAAATGGTTGTGATAGAATACTATTGTGCCATAAGAAATGATGAACAAGATGAGTTCAGAAAAACTCAGAAAGCCTTATATGAAACTGATGCAAAGTGAATCGAGCAGAACCGGAGAACATTGTATACATCAACAGAATTATTGTATGATGATCAACTTGTTATGATTAAAATGATCTTAAGAGACCAATTTAGGGGTAAGAATATATTAAATGATTTTGTAAAATTTATTGGTTAGTCTAGCATTGTTAAACTGATATTGGTCTCCATGGCTCTCTCAGGACCAGGGACAGTCTGAGCTGCATCAGACAGCTTAATAAATAGATTTCAGGAGCTCATCATTCAGTTTCTCCCTTGATTATCCCAAGACATCTCTAGTTGTTGATAACTAATTAAGGGGTGGTCCATCAACCTATCTATCCCTCACTATCCTCACAATTGGACAGGTCATATGCACAGGAAAAGACCCCCCTTCCCCTTCATTTATGAACCAAATTCTGTTAAAAAGGAAGATTTTCTTTGGATTCCTAAGGACAAAGAAAATTAAAAAAAAATACAAAAAGCAGCTGATTCAATGATATATCTCTGACCCAGATCCCAGATACAGGAATATACAGTAATTCTCCCTAATATATAGGAATTAATGTAAAATATGAAAAACAAAGTTTCACAGCTGCCATATAAACTGTTTTCAGTAAAACAAGATTCCAAGATAATTCCCAGGGACTCAAGATAAGGAAAAAAATGCTATCCACAGCCAAAGTCAGAACTATTGGGATCCAATTGCACATCAAAGCACACTTTCCTTCACTTTAATTACTTCATGAGGTCTTAAAATTATATATATGATGAGTATCTTTAGCCATGACACGGGGAATCTAGAAATATGTATTGCATGAAAGCATTGTTATAGCCTATATCAGACTACTTGGGTGGTGGGGGAGAGGAAGAGAATCTGATTTACAAAATGTCAGAAAATCAGTCAAGAATTGTTTCTATGGGTAATTGAATAAAGAAAGGTGATAATCTAGTACTGATCAGAGGAAGAAGAGACATGTTTTGGTGACTAGTAAGCCCCTGCAGGGGATATGGAGGCGACTATATAACATTCAGAAGATTTTCTGCCTTTCCAAGGCATGTGAATGGGAAGTGTTGGTGATCCACACCCCTTTCTGGTATGATTATTTGTGAGCTTATAAAAAGGGAAGCAGAGGGGGCAGCTGGGTAGCTCAGTGGATTGAGAGCCAGGCCTAGAGATGGGAGGTCCTAGGTTCAAATCTGGCCTCAGACACTTCCCAGCTGTGTGACCCTGGGCAAGTCATTTGACCCCCATTGCCTACCCTTACCACTCTTCTGCCTTGGAGCCAATACATGGTATTGACTCCAAGATGGAAGGTAAGGGTTTAAAAAAAAATAAAAAATAAATTAAAAAAAAGGGAAGCAGAAATCAGCCTGGGTTTATTGTCTTTATCATTAATAATAATGTCTTTCATGGATCAATAGATAACAAATTCCCATACCACAAATACTGTAGTATTTAAATATATACTGTAGTATATATTTAAAATATTCTCAATTTATAAATGTAGCATTATTTTTGTAAATATCAAAATATTCTAGAGAATTCAACCAAGAAATTACACGGAAACTAGAGCATTAGCACAGACTAGAACTGTTGTTGTCCCTAATTGTTTGGATAGTACCAATTCATTAAAAATTTAAGAATCTTTTCCACATAATCTTTCCATACCACATCCTCTAACAGATTGCCTCTTCTTTCACCCCTATTCCTTTAATCTCTCTCTGTCTACAGGCTCCTTCAGTATTGACTACAAGCATACCTAGTCTCCTCCATCCTTAAAAATCCGTAACCTCCTATATCGTATATCTTTTGCTCTATATATTTATCTTATATATCTCTTAATCCATTCATGATTAAACTCTTAAGAAGGTCATCTATAATAGATGTTACCACTTTCCTTCCTCCCACTCTCTTCTTAACTCCCTAAAATCTGGCTTCCAACTAAATTATTCCACATAAACTTCATTCAACAAAGTAAGCAATTTTCTTGTAATTGGTAATTCTAGTGGCCCCTTCTCAGTCTTTATTCTTTTTAACCTCCCTGCAACCTTTGATACCCCCTGGATTCTCCTCTTCTGCTTGTCACTCTCCTCTCTCTAGGTGTTTGGGATACCACTTTTTCCTGGTTCTCCTCCTACCTACCACATAATTCCATCTAAGTCTTCTTTCTTGGTTCTTCATCCTGGTCATCTGCTTTAACTATAAATGTCACACAGGGCTCTGTCCTGGGTCCTCTTCTTTTTTCCTACCATACTGCTTCACTTGGTGATCTAATCAGTTACCATGAATTTAATTATCATCTTTATGCTGATGATTCTTAAATCTAATCTTCATCTCTTTGCTGACCTTCAGCCTCACATCTCCAAAAGCCTTTCAGACATTTCATACTGGATGTTCAGGGGACATCCTAAACTTAACATGTTCAAAACTTAACTTTTATCCTTCTCCCTAAATTCTCCCCTCCTTCAAACTTCTGGGAGGTTTCAGAAAAGAACAACAAAGTGAAAAACACACAAAAAATCAAGAAAACAATCCAAAAAAGTCTCATGAGGTCATGAATTCCCTTCACTCTTTCTTCAAGGCAAGATTATATGGCAATTTATTAGATACGTTATGAAGAGGATATTTCTTTCCGGTACAGTTTGTACCAAATGGTTTGTGAAGTCCTTTCAAATCTGATGATTATGAACCTATCTCTTTAAAGGCTATTCTAGTGAGGTATAGCTCTGGCAGAGTTAAAATTCCTAGCATGCTGGAAAGGCTTTAAGTACGGATCCAATGAGGTCTGCTCTCTAATAACTAGCCCAGGTGAATTTGCATGAGCTTATATTAGGATATTTTTTTTATTCATATCAACTCACAAAGACTTTCTAAAAACCATGGAAGGGTTGTAATTTCCATTGGCTGAAGGTATATTCTTTCCAATGAAATCATAGATCCTTAAAGTGAGTAAATTTATATTGTGATTTTATGTTACAAAGTGCTATCTTATACAGTCTTATTTGTCCCCACAGCCTCTGTTGGGGATGCCCTCCTAGTTTATTAAGAGTCTATAGAAAGAAAAGAAAGTAGTACAGAAACTTGGGGGACACCTGCATTTAGGGGATAAGACATGGATGATATCAGCGAAGGAAAATAAGATATTAGTGTCATGAAAACACAGAATTAAGAAGAGAATCCAGGAAGAGATGGTAAACAATGCAAAATGCTGCAGTCAGAGAAGTCAGGAAGGATGAGAAAAGGTCATCTGATTCAGATTTGGCAATTAAGAGGTCTTTGGCAACCTTGGAAAGAGCAATTTTAGTTGAGTGGTGAGGCTGAAAGTCAGATTACAGACATTAGCAAATGTCCCATTACAGACATCATCTGATCTGTGTTTAGTTGTAACTTTGACGCTCATTAAAAGGATAGTCAAGAAAATGAGTTTTTATTTCCAGTTCTGTTGACTCATTTTGTGTCCTTGGTAATGTTACTTCCAGCCATCCCTCAATTTCTGGAATCTAATCGATAAAACGGTTGAAATAATACTGTTACTCCTTACTTAGAAAGATGACATGTTCACTAAAATCTGGGTGTCACATAAATGAAATTTCTTGAATAGAAATGATATTTAAGAAGAGCCCATAATATGATTTATATAGGGGAAGGATAAAGCTTAGGCCACTATCTAAAATCTTACTTCAGAGAAAAGAGCCTGTCATCTGGAAAAGGAAAATAGAATTCATATGATTTAAAAAAAAACAAACCTTTACCTTCCATCTTAGAAGCAACACTAAGTATTGGTTCTAAGGCAGAAGAGAAATAATGGCTAGGCAATGGGGTTTAAGTGAATTTGAACCCAGGATCTCCCCTTTCCAGGCCTTGTTTTCTATCCACTGAGCCACCTACCTGTCCCTGAATTCATATATTTTTGACAGCTATGCCTTTGAGAAGTTGTGCAGTGATTGCTTGAATGACCTCAAGCTTATCTTTGAAACAAAATGACCTAACTGGGTGACCCTAGGCAAGTCACTTAACCCCCTTTGACTAGTCTTTGCCTTTCTATCTTAGTCATTATTAAAACAGAAAGTAAGGGTCTTAAAAAATACAAGAACAAAACAATTCTTATTGGCAAAGAGATCATACTCTACTGAAGGGGATAATAAGTGCATATGAATGTGTGCCAAAAAAATAGGAAGAGAATAAATACAAAAGGGTTTCAGAGAGAGAACAATATTAATTGGGAAGATTGGGAATATGTGAGGAGAGTGAGATATAACCAACTGATGGACATGTACTCTCGATATTCATCACCTTTAAGAGAGCTAGAGGAATCTCTCCCTCTTTGTAGGAGTTATAGGAAGAGGTGGGAAGAATAGGCATTTATTAAGTACCTACTATGTGCCAGACATTGTGCTGAGTGCTTCATTAATATTATCTCATTTGATCCTCAGAACAATCCTGGGAGGTAGGTGTTATTATTATCCCCATAAGAATAGTTGAAAAAAATCTAAATTTATATATATGGACATATGTATGCATTTAAATATATACATTTGCATATGGATACAAACATATATACACATAAACACACATATACTTTTCCCTTGACTTTATATACTGGTAGGAGAGTCTGTACTTTTTTGGAGGTTGTGGGCAATGCTTTATGCCAACTATTTTTACTATGAATATTAAATATCTCTTTCTGAAAGCTAATTCTAGCTGGCTAATTACTAGAAGCACACCAGTGGGGGCTTGTGAACATTAGAAAATCATCCAGATCCTCTCAGGGCTACCCTTGTTGCCCTGATGGGCCATAGCCTTTTCTGAGGATCTAGTCTATCATTTCAAACAAGAATTGGAAGATTAGGTCCAGAATAGATACTACAGAAACATTGAATTCTAATCCACTTTCCTTTAGCATTTTGAGGTTTTAAAAGTATTTTCCTCATAGTGAACTAATAAGTAATACTATTCATGTATTATCCCCACTTGAAAGGTTAATAAACCAAGGAAGAGCTAGGACTTGAATTCAGGATTTGTTTGAGTCCAACATTCTTCCTTTTACTCTGTGCTGCCTTTCATACATGCGAAAGTTTATGTGGAGAGATAAAATTTAGTTAAACTTGTACTTGGCAATACCACCACAATCCCAAAGAAGCAACTGGTAGAAGAAAGTTCTCTCTCCTAAATGACTTTGTCAACTATCACTGATAAAGTTGGACTGGAAGAGCTCCCTGAATAATATCCAGCTATGAGATAATGCTTTCCTCCCCCCTTCTCCCAGGTGACAACTGCAGGACCATCAAAGTAATCTCATATGATTTAGATCTTTCTAGGAAGGCTTGCAAGCTGAAAGGATTTGGAGGCATTTGAGCTTCTATGTTATTGAAATAGAAACATTAAAAAATCTCCCCTCCATGGCAGCCATTTGACACTGGTGAAAGGCTAATTTAATTCAGTAAAGTTTGGGTGACTCAGAAGATGGAGATACCCATTTAGTCTTCTACCATGGGTCATGCAGCTCAAGTTAATATCCAAGCCTAATTGAATGCATGAATCAGAGAAAATAATAATTTGTCACAAGTGTGTGTAAGCTTTAAGAAAGCCAGGAATAATGAAAAACCAACACAAGACAAATTGTGCTGTGAAACTTTTGTAAATGGTTATTTCTGCCCAGAAAAAAGAATAAGAAATAGATTCGAGCAGCCTTGAAGATCCCTAGCTGAGCTTCTAATATTTTTTTCCTGGCATTTTTTCAGGCGTTGTTAGATATAATAAATAAAATTACTCCTGCTAGAAAAACTCAAAAACTCTCAGAAGAAAGTGAAGGTTGTTCCTTGTCAGGCATGGAAAGGTAGTAGTTTCTATAAAAGAATTATTTGTTGTGAGATAGGTTCATATATGGAACCATCTTTTTCACAGATGCTACCTTCCTGCATAGTGAATCCAAGGGTCAGCTTACTATTTAGAATTTTATAACTGAGATGAGTCCCCACCTGGTGTTTTAAGGCTCTAATGTCATTGGATTTCTAAGTGAGAATCTTATTTTTCATCTTGGGAAGAAGGTGAGAAAAAATGTCCAAACAGAAGAAAAAGATCCAGATGATGTGGAATCTAGTCATATTTCTGTCACTGGCTAGATGGCATCGAGGAGGCTCAATTTCCTCACCTGTAAAATAGGGTCCTTGTGATGACATAATATAATACTATATGTTGTTTTTACAAACCTTATATCATTTAAAACTTTTAAAAAGCATTCTCCTCCTTTTTCTTCTCCTTCTCCTTCTCCTCCTCCTCCTCTTCCTCCTCCTCCTCCTCTTCTTCTTCTTCTTCTTCTTCTTCTTCTTCTTCTTCTTCTTCTTCTTCTTCTTCTTCTTCTTCTTCTTCTTCTTCTTCTTCTTCTTCTTCTTCTTCTTCTTCTTCTTCTTCTTCTTCTTCTTCTTCTTCTTCTTCTTCTTCTTCTTCTTCTTCTTCTTCTTCTTCTTCTTCTTCTTCTTCTTCTTCTTCTTCTTCTTCTTCTTCTTCTTCTTCTTCTTCTTCTTCTTCTTCTTCTTCTTCTTCTTCTTCTTCCTCTTCCTCTTCCTCTTCTTCCTCCTCCTCGAGGCTTTGTTCTCTCATCTACAGCATGGAGCTTGGCAGCATTAGACTGGGTGGCTTCAGATATAAAAAACAACTTATCTTTGTGAAGTGCATCAATGTTAGTCATGCAAACAATGATCTGCAACATG
Organism: Monodelphis domestica; assembly: GCF_027887165.1. Taxonomy (NCBI): domain Eukaryota; kingdom Metazoa; phylum Chordata; class Mammalia; order Didelphimorphia; family Didelphidae; genus Monodelphis; species Monodelphis domestica. Next base: position 39,212,685 of record NC_077232.1, on the reverse strand, counting down.
GCAACTAGCTTTCCATGTTGACTATTTATGCAAAGAAGTAGGGGTGGATGGAGAATATAAAATAGGATGGTACTTCAAAACTGTTTATGTGAAATACTGTGGTAAAAGACTATTAGGAATGTTCAGGAACTAAAACAAAAGGTTTTTGTTGTCCATGTGGTGTACAACTGGAGTTGGTCTTGTTGGGAGGCAAGGTGAAAGGTGGGTATAGAAACAGAGCATTGAGAATATGGAGAAAGTGAGACTATTTTCTTAAGAAATATCTTGGGTTCTTCTGAAGGACCATCAAATTATCCAGACCTTTCTCATCAACTTTTCCCTTAAATAAGGCCCCTTCCCCCAAATAATTCCTTATTTCTATTGATGGCCACACTATATTTCAAATATTCAAGTGGAAAAGCTTTTATTGATATTTGATCTTTCCCTCTCTTTCATTCTCTGTCCAATCTGTTGCCAAGATCTGCCATTTTCCCCTTTATATAATTTCTTACACTTCTTTCTCTCTAGTCACATATTCTCTCTAGTCCATAATTCATGCCCTCATCACCCCTTGCCTGGATTATTGTCCTTCCTTCCTTCCTTCCTTCCTTCCTTCCTTCCTTCCTTCCTTCCTTCCTTCCTTCCTTCCTTCCTTCCTTCCTTCCTTCCTTCCTTCCTTCCTTCCTTCCTTCCTTCCTTCCTTCCTTCCTTCCTTCCTTCCTTCCTTCCTTCCTTCCTTCCTTCCTTCCTTCCTTCCTTCCTTCCTTCCTTCCTTCCTTCCTTCCTTCCTTCCTTCCTTCCTTCCTTCCTTCCTTCCTTCCTTCCTTCCCTCCAAATTGCAGTCCAGGCACTGTATCCTGCATGGCATCTTTTCTGCTTAATTCCCCCTTAACACTGACCTCCCATAAATATGTCTCCTGTTATATTTATATATGTAATAGATAGGAATATAAGTTTCTTGAAGGCAGTGACTTGCTATTTTTCCTATATCTTTGTTTCAAATATATTACTTTAGATATAGAAATAATTTAAAAAATGCTTATTGAATTTAGTTAAGTAGAACCTCAATTTAAGACTTCAGCAGAGCCTAATGTAGTGTAGGCTTAGTTGTCAAGACAATGCTATCTAGTCCCTTTGTTACTGTTGTCATTTTTAGTCACGTTTGATGTTGTGACCATTTTTGTGGTTTTCTTACAAAGATACATGAGGGGTTTGCCATTTCCTTCTCCAGCTCATTTACATATCAGGAAACTGAGGCAAACAAGGTTGATTGACTTGCCCAGGGCCACACAGTTATAGTAAATGTCTGAGATCATATTTTAACATAAGTCTTCCTGACTCTAGGTCTTGTGCTCTATCTACTTGGAGTCTTTCCTCTGCCACTAATTCATCAAGTAACCTTAGCCAAATTCACTCTGCCTCTTTAAGAATCAGTTTCATTACCTGCAAAATGATGGGTTTGAGCTATTTTGCCTCTAAACCCCCTTCTAGTTTTAAATATTCAGTAAAATTTAGAGTTGGAAGGGACCTCAGTGACTTTGAGTCAAATCTTTTCATTTACAGGTTAAGAAACAGTTTTAGAGTCACAAAATGACTTGTTTAGGATGATAAGTTTCTGAGGTGGAATTTGAACTCATATCTTTCTGTCTTCATTCTATCCAGTTGTACTACACTGGCTCTCATTAACATGGACGATCCTTGCCAAGACCAAAATTCTAAGAGGAGACCTTTCACAGCATAGCTCAATTCAATATTTCCCAAGTCATGCCCAGGAGAATAGATGTTCTTCAGGCAATGTGAACAAGGGGCAAAAAGTTTCATGCCAATAGTATCTTACCTCTTCCAAATATTAATCTACTTTGATCTATGATTCTGCTAATTAATGGAGAGCAAATGGTTCTAGCAAGTAATCATTTTTTATCAAAATGTCAAGCAGAGATCCTCTTTAGGACACCTTCCTGGCAGCTCTTTCCATAGTGTTATTTTCTGTTCCATTTCAAGGAGGTCTGGCTGTGTCAAGAAGTGGAAAGTGCCCATCTCGAGAGCAGGAGATAATTGATTATGAGAAAATGTCAAACTATAAGCCAGTCTGGTGTTGGGTTAATGGGTATTTCTCATTTATAGACCAAGTTGAAGAGTCCAGAGAATCTGGGTGACGTAGAAAGTCAGCCTGGAATTGGTTCAGATCTGACCTCAGACACCTCCTAGTTGTGTGATCCAGTTGCCTTGGCCTTACTGCTCTTCTGCCTTGGAACCAATTGGTTTTAAGGCAGAAGGTAAGAGTTTTTTTTAAAGTACACAAGTCCATAAGCCTTGATTCCATTAAGACTATAAATACCAATTGAAGAAATAGAATATCAGTGCAGAAATAGCCAAGGAAGCTGCAGAGGAGATGAAAATCAATCACTTCCTATGGTATTGGTCATGCTCAAAACCTATGAAAGCTCTGATTCTCAGCTCATCCATTTCAATTTTATGCTATATTCTAAAGATGGAAGTTTCTTTTTTTTAAGAACTTTTTTTGGATATCCTGGAAAAGCTAAAGAATCTCTCTCACAGAATCTCAGGATCACTGATTTAAAGTTGGCAGAGATCCAAGAACCCCAAATCTCACCTTCTTGTTTTAAGGAACTTGAGGACCAGAGAGAGTAAGTGATGATTCCATGGTCACACAATTAGTATTTGTTGAAGAGATTTGAATCCACAGCCTCCTGACTGCACAAAGTCAGCATTGTATTCAATATACCATACTGTCTGCCATGGATATGAATATACCCATACACAAACAAATACTGAGAGGAGATCTTTCCCAGAATAGTTTGATTTAGCATTTCCCAAGGGGTGCTTTCAAGAAGATGGGTTCTCTGGTGCGATACAAGGGAGGTATCTATGAGAAAGCATTTCTGCCAAAACGTATCCTGCATTCTCAAATATGAAACATACTTTGTTTCTATTATCTCAGTGATAATAGTGGCTGCCACTATTTTATTGTCAGTTTTAAGAATTACAAAGCACTTAACAATGTAATCTTATTTAATCCCCACTTTGACCTTGAGAGGTAAATTTTATAGGAATGATTATATCCATTTTACAGAGAGGAAAATTGAGGCTCACATAGCTTATGGGCCTGCCCATGGTCACACAGCTAGTAAGTGATGGAGGAAGGATTTGACCTATGTCTTCTATACTATGTCAAGCTATCTCTCATGGACATGGGCACTCCTTCCACTGGTGCAGCTTGAATTTCATCCTTGCTTCATCAACTTGTAGTGCTTTTTAGCTCTTTCTTTTCACAAGTTCTCTGTGGAACAGCCAACCAATTCATTGATGGTTTTGTTTTGGTTCTTTTAATAACCAGGGCAGAGCAGTACAACATTCAGATATATACTAGCACTGCAGAGATATACATCTTTGGGGATGGCATTTGTGCCACTTCTTGGATATGGGTCAACATTAAGGTAATTCTACAGTCTACTGACAATCACTCAATCACCAAACATTTATTAAGCACCTATTGAGTACCAAATATTTTGTTATGTTCTCTGGATATGACAAAATAAAATCATCTCTGCCTTTGAGAAACTAAAATGACTAGTCAAAGGGTAAGAATCTATACATTTATAGGAATGTACAAAATAGAATTTCAGATCACCTTTTCTTGTGTAAGGCTCTGTTGGTGAGGTTAGTGCTGATATTTCATCTGGCAAATATTGTTAATGATGGCAAGGCATCTTGGGAAATCACTTAGCTTAGGAGAAAATGGAGGAAAAAAGTCCCAGGTAGGATTTGGAACTATATGATATATGGTAGCCTATGGAGCTTGAATAAGATTTTTTTTTATGTGGGAGGGGGGAAAGATGGCTTTGACTGAGGATAAGAGGAAAGGAGAGATGACTGTCTCTCTCAGTAGCTTTGTTGCTGGAGAAGCAGTTATAAGCAAAATAAAATAATGGGGGTTATTGGAGACATAGGGACTGCTCTGATTGCCTGGTCAGGTTGGAGATGCCTTGTATAGTACATGGAGGGACTAAACTAAATCCCTGACCAAGTTCTCTCCCAGTTTTCACTTGCCTTTTCATCTAGAAGCATTATTCTAAGCTGCTTTCTTTATACTGACTTTTGATCTTTTTCATTATACAAGTTGGTCAGCCAAGACTGGTATTTATGTGTATGCTATTTCTGGTGCTATTTCTGGGGTGTATGGGGTGTTCAGGGAGGGGTAGTATCTCTGGTATGGAGGGCTTGTCGTGCCCTCTTAGGGCAGCTTTCCAGCCTCTGACCCTCACCTGACACCCAGCTCTCACTTGTGGCTCCCAGTAGCTGCTAGCATGGGGCAGCAGCCACACCCTGGGCAATGGCTTCGACAGGCCAGCTAAACCTTGTGAGAGTAGCCATCAGGTCATAGAACCAGGGCCTTGCTCACTCAGCATGTGAAGACTGCTTCGGTGGAACAAACCAATAAGAAGGTTCAACGGCTGAGAGGGCGATGCAGCAAAGCACTATGGGGTGCTTAGGGTATGTTGGAGCACAAAAGACAACACGGCCATCCAATGCAGCTAAGGAAGTCTCCAGGTGTAACGATTTTTCGTGCCACTGGACCCAGGCTTCCAACGCCGAGAGAGTGGGATTGTCTCTGTGCATCAACTTTTCCACTTAAATTTTCATGCACAGGTGTCTTTGTGCACACTCATCTACATCACAGATGAAAGCACACAAAGACAATCATCATCCTCAGTTACCGAGAAATGACTACTATTTCTGGTGCTCAGAATATGCCAAAGGTAGGGCTCTGAGCCTGATTTTCCTCATAGATTATTTAATCTAGAAATGTTTTCCTAATCCATTTCCTACAACCCATGTAGTTTATTGAGTAACAGGTTAGTTTTATGAATTAACTCTCTCCAAAATTTCAACCTTAAAATGCAAGATAGGGCATCACTTCAGTTCTAGAAGACCAGGCAAAACAATAGAGAGAAAATGAAATTAATGTTTTCATTCCATCATTTCAATCTTCTCAGCCTTTTGGATTAAAACAACAACAACAACAACATGGGAGTAGTAAGGTGGCATAGTGGATAGAGTACCAGGTCTAGAGTTGTGAGGAACTGAGTTCAAATCTGGATTTCCTAGGTGTGTGGCCCTAGGCAAACCACTTAATCGTGTTTGTCTAGCTCTTTAGCATTCTTCGGTCTTAGAAATGATACTAAGGCAGAACTTAAGAGTTTTAAAAAAGATATGCACAACGTCAATTGACATGAGCTGGTTTTTCAAGATATTCTTTAAATCCTGGTCCTTTTAGTATTACTTTTCCTTAGAAAAAAAGACCTGGTTGTAATTATGGGTATGGCTTACTTGGAAAGTATGATGCCACAGTTCTTGAAGCTCCTCTTTCAGAGCTCTGTGTGTGTGTGTGTGTGTGTGTGTGTGTGTGTGTGTGTGTGTGTGTGTGTGTGTGTGTGTGTGTGTGTGTAGGGAGGAAGAGTAAGGAGGGACAAGAAGAGAATAGCATTCCTCTAAGAAAATCCAGTAGAATCAGATGGGATAATCTTTTTGTAAAAAAAGACCCTTAGTTTTTGTTTTAGGAAGGACTCTAAGACACAAAGGTAAGGGCTAAGCTAACACGGTTAAGTGACTTGCCCAGGGTCATATGGCTAAAAAGTGTCTGAGGCCAGATTCAAACCTGGTTCCTCTTTACTTCAGACTGAAGCCCTATCCACTGTGCAATCTAGCTGCCTCAAGATGGAATAATTTTTGAGAAATTTGACTTTGCTCCTTTTTTGTTGAAAGGGTGTGTGCAGAGAGCACAAACACCCTGTGTTCTACAGTGAAAACTCTGTTTGGCTTGAAATTACAAACATTATAAAAATATTGATGCCGTGTAACAACTCTTTGGAATAAAAATGGGTGTAATTTTCTCTATTTTGTCCTGAAATTTCCTTGATTCCCCTTTATGATACATGCCTTTAGTGCCTTTCTTTCTGGATAAGCATTTCTGTCCATGTAGTTCAGCTCAAAAATGCTCCACGGTCAAATGAGTTTGGGAAATACTGCTCTAATTAATTTCCATTATTGGCTCCTAAATCCTTTTTCTCTTATGAACAACCCATTAATTTGATGTCGAGATGCATTTGTTTCAGCACTTTCCCTATCGTGTTCGTACCACAGATGATTAGAATCAATGGCTCCTAGTGTGATCTTTGAGTTCAGCGATGGAACCAGGGCTTTTCTTTCAGAGAAAACAGATAGAAGTGACCATCCTGACCCATTTAACAAATAAACCTTTGTCTCTCAGGTCTGAAACATGTATATCTACTAGGCGGCACTTGCAATTCTGAAATCTGAAATGAGAGAAAACATGCTTGGAAGTAAAGTACTATTGAATACCAATAATAAAAGCTCATTTATTTAATGTGTTATAACTGAAAAAGAAAACGCTTTTCTTGAATTAACTGTGAGATATGTAGCCTAGGGTGATTATCTCCATCTGACTGATAAGGAAACTGAGACTGAGAAGAATTATAGGATTATAGATTTAGAACTGAAAATGTCATCCAGCAGTGTGCCTTACCCTCCTTTATAGATAAAGGAACTGAAACACAGATACATCAAATAACTTGCTCAAGATAACTGCAACCTCAGAGCATAGGGTGGAGACAGAGAAAACACCAGGCTGTAAAACTTTGAAAAAACACATTGACTCATGCAGCCACATCCTTAAAATGCCCCGTGCCTTATTGCCTGATTCATGAATCACCTCTCAACCTTATTATCTTTTCCCTTAACTGGTTTCCTATTATTTTCTTAACCTACTCATTTTTGAAACTCTGATTTTAAGTTTTAGACTCAGAAGAACTACATTCAAATGTTGGCTTCTAAAACTGGTACTCTTCCCATTTCTAAGAGACACAGTCATTAGAATGCTGGATTTATAATCTGGGAGACCTGAGTTCAAATTCTGGTTCAGACACTAGATGTATGACCTTGATTATGCTATTCAACCTCTGTCTGCCTCAGCTCGCTAATCTGTAAGATGGGGATAATAGTACCTACCATATTGTGAGGATCAATGTGGTCATAAAGGTAAAGATCTGTGCAAACTTCAAAGTTCTAAATAAGTGTTAGCTTTTATGATACTGCACTGGATTTTGAAGTTTATGTCATTTAAAATGATATAAATAAATGTCTTTAGAAAATCAGACAGCCAGAGAGCATTGTGATCATGAATAGCAAATTCCTAGTAACTTAGCATCACCCTGGGAGATTCTCGGTCAGCATCTGCTAGGATATTTTGAAACTTCCGCTGGCTTCAAGGGAGGGTGGAGATGGACTTCTTTTAGTTAGACTGCCAGGGAGGAAGAGCATGACTCAGAAGCTATCCTTAGCCCAAAATGTGTTGACACATTGGAAGCAAAACAATGAACAGTTTGCAAGAACCAGGCAGGGAAGAGTAATGGAGAGAAGCCAGATGAGAAATAACAAGGGGAAGAGTGATTATTTACCAGTGGTTGGCAGGCCATTGTTTAGATGATATAAGGGCAGATAACCAGGAAGAATGAGATGGGATGGAGCCAAAGAAAAATCTCTTGTGCCCATTTGGACAAAAATGTCCTAATGGAGAGATCTATTAGGCTGTGATATGAGAGAAGCCAGTCTTCCAATTCATTAGGGATGAGAATGGGCAAACCTTACAGAAATATGTCAAGGGAGAAATATTTAACAGGTAGGGTGGTTGCCAAGGAAGTTCCCTCTCCAGTTTATTTTGCCTGTGATCTAGAAAAGTGAGAGTAGTAGGTCTATGCTTTGAAAGCAAGAATAAACCCTGCAATAAAAGTCCTCAAATCCTGAGATATCACAGTCAAACAGTGAAGAAAACAATTGAAAGGGTAAATGAAACCAAGCCTAGGCATTAGTGTTATTTTGCATTGAAGGGATAATGAGTGGCCAGGAGTCTAAAACTGCATTTTGAGAAAATGATAACTTTGAACAAGGATAATAATAATTACTGGTATTTACACAATGATGTAAAGTTGGAAAAGCATATGGTATTCCAGTTGGCATTTATAGCTTCCCTCTTGAAGCAGATGCTTTTATTTCCTCCATTTTACAGATGATAAAACTGAGGCTGTGAGAGTAAGTGACCTGTCCAGGATTACACAGCTAGGACATGAACTAAAGGCTTTCTGATTTCTAGTCTACTATACTATCCACTGTGCCATCCAGCTTCCCACTGCTTCTTTTCTCTTCACAACCACATAGGTTTCCAGATTGATTCCAAAAGTAAAGATGCTATTGCTCTGGAAAGCTATGTCTCACTTTTTCTGAGTGTCTCTCTGTCTCTGTTTCTGTAGTTCTTCTCTGTCTGTGTGTGTCTCTATGCTTTCTTGTTTTTGTCTCTCTCATGCATTTATTTTATTTTTAAAACCCTTACCTTCCCCATCTTAGGATCAATACTGTGTATTGGTTCCAACACAGAAGAGTGATAAGGGCTAGGCAATGGGGGTTAAGTGACTTGCCCAGGGTCATCCAGCTAGGAAGTGTCTGGGGTTAGATTTGAAACCAGGACCTGAGTCTCTGAGTCCTGGCTCTCAATCCACTGAACCATTCAGCATTTAAAAAAAATATAGCAGGGAATCTTACTTCAAGGTTCAGCTCAAATGATTTCTTTTCCATGAAATCTTCCCTGTTCTTTCTACATCCCCTACAAAGTAGGAAATTATCTTTCCTTTCTCAGATGTTGCCATTATTATATTCCCTGCTATATATTAGCTATCATAGAATTATACTATATATATATATATATATATATATATATAACTATGCATATCATGTTCTCCTAGATTGGGTTGGAGGGCGGGGTAATATCTTTGTTAACTTAATTTTTTCCTTATCCCTCAATACAGAAATTTTTCTTTGATAATACATCACACTTATGAATAAATTTGATTTTGAATGCATTTTATCAATGTTTTGTTTATACATTACATTTCCTAAAAGAGGTAGATGACTTTTCCATGGTCACCGTGACTAATAAATCAGATTTAGAACTTGAACTGAGGTCCTTTTACTTCATGTCCAGTTATCTTTCCATCATGTTATGCTGCCTCTCACCAGAGAAAATAATTGAATGGATAAATGAATTAGCAAATGAACAATGAGGGGAAAGAAGACAAGTATTATCAGAGACTCAAATTTACCTCCCAGTAAAAGACATCAGTATGTGGCATACAGGAAGTGCTTAATAAGTGTGGATTGATTGATTCTACACTTGGAGGCATCTCCATGATAAATATATTTTTGAACCCTGCTAATTAGATTATAAAATAACTTGGTGAAGAAGCATCTCTACTTCATAGACTCACAGTTCTAGAATCAGAAAGGACCTCAAAATTCATCTAGTCAAGCTCCCTCATTTTATAAAGGAAGAAAGTAAGACAAGGTGGAAGGTATTGTAAGGAAAGTAGTGAAAGTAGTGAGATTTTGCAGAGAAGTGGCATGAAACCAGCCAGAAGATTCTAGAACTTTGGAAGGGGTTTAGGCTGGGAGAAAGACAGTCAGGGTCTCTGGAAACTCTCTGGAGGTGTCCGCTGCAGTTTTCCTGGAGTCTGTCCTTTTCCTGGTTTCTCTGAGTTCCTGTTTTGCTGTTTGACATTGAGGCTAATCCTGGTGAACCTGATCCAGCTACAAGACCATGAGATCAAGTCTGGATCCTTGTGGATCTGAGACCTTCCCTGGCCTTAGCAAAGCCTTAACAGACCCTTTCCTTTATTCTAACAAAGGGGGGCTTAGTTGAGGCTTAGTTAAGATTAGGGATTGTGGATTTGGGTTAGGGAGAAGTAGAGTAGGGAGTTCACTAAGAAGAAATCCCTTTGCAGGGATTATTAAATCTGATGGGGATAGCTAAATTAGATGAGAAAACCCCAAATCCCCTTTCCACCTTTCCTTTATGTATTAAATCCAACCTGTCCAGTGTTTATATATTTTGTTGGTTATTAGCTCAGGGTCTGGCTTTGCCTGCCCTGAACTTGGCTATCCTTCCCCAAACTAGCTTCCGGACCCTAAACATCATACCTGAACCCAACAGTTAAATCAGCTAATATTTATAAGTAGCATACCAACTATTTCAAAGGTCACTCAGCTAACAGTCATTAGAGGTGAGAGTTGAAAATTTCTTTGACTCCAGACTCAGTATTATCCTCTGCATCATGGTGATTCTTGCTACTACTTCAAAGTGCTATACATTTTAGCAAATGTGATGTATAAAGATATATGGTTTGGCTCTTACAATATAAATATTTGAGACCATGGCTTTGAAATCATAGATCAGTTAAGATCAAGTAGATTGGGGGGCAGCTGGGTAGCTCAGTGTATTGAGAACCAAGCCTCTTAGAGATGGGAGGTCCTGGATTCATATCTGGCCTCAGACACTTCCCAGCTGTGTGACCCTGGGCAAGTCACTTGACCCCCATTGCCTAGCTCTTACCATTCTTCTGCCTTGGAGCCAAGACACAGTATTGATTCCAAGATGGAAGGTAAGGGTTTTTAAAAAAAAGAATGAATAGATTGAACCTGGGACCAATGAACACTCTTACATGATATCATAGGTTGGAAGAAGAGAATATATAGGACAAGAAACTCTTCACTGTCTTTGAGGGTCTAGCAAGAGACCATATTAAGAATGCAAGACATATACCTTCCACTGGTCTCAGCTTATAGAGAATAATGTTAAAGCAAGGTTCAAGGATATCATTCTCTCTCCATCAACAACATATTTCTTTGTAGCGAGTAAAACACTTTGCAGTTGCAAAGTACTACAGGAATTAAGATATTATATTTAGCATTTTAATTATCATCCTGGGGCTAACTCAAAATCTTCATATTTATGAGAATGGAATCACCTGGAAAGACCTTTAGAATAAAAAAAATCTCACTGGAGCTGTCTTTTCCTTGATGTACTGAACATCTGTCTAACTTGAACCTCTGCTTCAGAGAGGATTTCTAATAGAAGCTGGGTCAGGCAACTGACCACCATGGAGGGAGGGGGGTTTGGGGTGGTGGTAAGAGTGATGACTTTATTTGAACAAGCTACATTTCCCATAATTATCCATTTACTGCTTTGTGCTAATCAAACCTGTGTCTTTTTCAAGAAAACTGCTGCTTTTTTAAAAGCACCCTCTCTTCTATGGATGGAGCTACCAATCCTTTAGTTACCCATGGACACTTGCTCTTCCTCCAAACTTCCCTGTTCCTATTAAAGATGCCATCTTTCTAGGCATCCAGGTTCACTGGAGGGTCATCTTTGAGTCCTCCTTGGGGATGGAGAATATGGCTGGAACTCAAAGAATGCAAAAAAGGATGGAAGAAGGATAATAAAGTTCTAAAGTCTCACTGGAGGAAGGTATTGTAGGGCCTTGAATACAAAGATTAAGAGTTTATATTTCACTTGACATGCAATGGGGAGCTGCCAGGAGTTTTTGAGTAGAGGACATCATTAGAATGCCTTTGCGTTGAAGCATTTTTTTTTGGTTACTCTGTCCTTGACAAGCAGAAAAGAACATACATTTCCCTATACAACGAGCAGAAAAATGCTATTAAATATAAAACTGGAAATCTATGCACATCTTGTTTTTGTTTTTAAAGAGTGTACTAAATTCAGCACATTAATTCTGAAAGTGAGCTTGCTTTCCTTGTTTCCCCTGACTATTCTGTACCTTTAAAATGCTTCATTTATTGAGTGGTATATTTACAAAATCATGCAGTCAGTGTTAATGAAGGACTGATGGGAGTTAGGCAGGGTTCACTCCCAGGCTCTTGTGCTCCTTCAAAAGGGAGAAGCAATCGAACTTTGAACCTATTTAGCAAGAATAATTAGTTACGATGGTAAGCTTCCAATGGTCTGTTTCCTTGCTTTGCAATGGCTCCACTCCAAGTGAGAGCTTCGTTATTCCTCCACTATCCTGCCCCCTTTCCCAGATAGTCTTCCCCTAGCAAATTCCTAATTGGTGTCTCCATGTCTCTTCTCTGAGAGTCTCATGCCTGAGTCTTTCTCCACTCTCTTCTCCATAATAATAATTCATTGTTTGAAGGCAGTTATCATTTCCTTTTACCTGATTCAGACTAAACATTCCTTCAGCATATCCTCATTGCTTTCCTTTGGAAATGCGTTATCTTGTCAATATTCCTCTTACAACGTTATCTATTGGCGATTAAAATCATCATTAGGTAGAGCATGGGGAGAGGGAATTGCTTCCTGGAAAATGAGGACACAAATCAGAACCCAAGTGAATATAAAACCAAGGTCAGGTGGAGTTTTCCCAGAACTCTGAAAGGTAAGCCTCTGAACCAGAGGATAATGGCTGGTGTGGAAAGAAGTTCAGATCAAGATGCCATCTACCAGGAGTCCCAGCAAGTTGGCCATTTGCCTGACAAGTGTGCCCCTTGAAGCTCTGCTCTTTTATTTCGTGCAACTTCAACTTGTCTGGGGTTTCAGGAAAGACTCTTCCTTATCTTGCTTAGACAGAGAAAAAGCAGGTGGCAGGAAAAGCCAGTTCTCTTGTTATTGACCAAGAAAAAAGCATTCTCATTTTTAAAATACGTCCCTTGTTGGGATTAAATCAGGAAACACTTTGTATGCAACAATCATGAATCTTTAAATGCCCGTTCATTGTGTATTCATGAGACAGATGGACAAAGATTCATCTGTTTGGGTTGGGACCTCCTCATTTGGTCATTTTTGCCAAGGCATTAAAGCTGATTGTCAAGTGATGAGCTCAGCTTATAGAAAGAAGATTAAGGTATCTGTGACCTCATGGTGGTGAGTGTTACCTTCAAATATAATATTGGCTTAACTATGAAGACTGATCGCCTTTTGAGTCAATGTCCTATGGTACATTCTGTACAAAGTTTAGAGAATCCAGTCCTGTTCAAAATCAGATTTTCTAGGGAATGTCCATCCCCAAGCCACACAAACAGACCCTTGAAAATTAAATATGAATTTTGTTGATTCATCATCACAGTAATTTCTGGATATATTCCACTTGATTGCCTCTAACTCCTGAAAGAGATTCCTCCCTTGTAATTAAGAAAAAAAACAGCTAAACACAACCAGATGATACAGGGACTGTGTCTGACAATGTATATAGTATTTATTTCCAGTAGTCCTCTATCTCACTGCCAAGGGGAGGCAGGTATTTTCATTACTTTTTATTTGGGTCTGTGTTTGGCTTTTCAAGTATAGGCTTCCATTTAGGAAGCTTTTAATTTTAATTTTTTTTTGTATTCCTGCTGGAGTGATTTGCTTAAGCCCATATCTGACCATGCCATACCCCCAACTCCAGTTGCTAATAATTGCCTCTTTGATACCACATAAACTTTTCTCATTGGTTTTTTTGGTTTTTAAAACCATTCACTCCATAATTTAGTCTTATTATTATTCTCTATTTTGTATTTAATATAAACTTACTAAGGAAGGAAGGAAAATGAATAAACTATGTTTCAGACACTGTTAAGCAGTTAATATTCCAAATTGATCTCAGCAATTTTATGAGGTAGATGCTATTATTTCTCTTATTTTCCAGTTGAGGAAACTGAGGCATACAGCGGTTAAGCGACCTACCCAGTGTCACATAACTAGTAAATGTCTAAGGTGAGATGTGAAATCAGTTCTTCCTGACTTAAGGATCAGTTCTCATCACTGCATCACTTAGTTATCATGATCACATAAACTAGCAAGCAATAAAGGTAAGGTTTGAATCAAGAAAAGGAGGGTAGTTAGGGAGCAGCCTCTTATTTGAAAGCATCAAATGGCTGTGAGATCATAGATTTTTTGGCTCATAGATGAAGAGAATGGAAGGGATCTTAGAATCTATCTAGTCCAATCTTCTCTCTTCATAGTTAACAAAATTGAAGTTCAGTGACTTGCCCAAGATCATATAGATGGTATCAGAAATGGGATTTGGAACCAGCTCCTCTGATTTCAGAACCAATGTTTATTCTACTACAGCATGATTTGGAGTTAATTGAAAGATCTGACACATAGACATCCTGGGGTATTGTTATTACTTCTCCCGTGACACCTATTTTCCAAGGTAAAACTGTACCAAAATGTAGCATTTCAATATTAACCCACCTTCATATTTACTTTATGCTTTACAATTTTATTTATTGTAGTGAGCCACATTTGGACAAGCTCAATCTCTCTGTTTTAATAGTCCTAACTAGTAGTCTCAAGACAGATGTGTCCAATGTATTAGATTTGTTTTGGCACTTTGAGGCTTAAACTTAATTATGACAAAACAGCTCAGCCCTTTCTTTTTTTTCTCTCCCTCTTCCTTGGAGCACATTGTTCTGAAAACAGGTGATTTAGGGATGTTTTTTCAATGATTTTGGTAATTGACCCAGGGAAATGAGAATAGTATTTTCCTGTTCTATTTGTCACAACCTGTTGAGGTATATCTCAAAATAGGCCACTGCAGAAAAATGTTTTAAATGCATATTAGAGCTGAAATGCCCTGGCTCTTTACCTCCCAGAAGAGCAATACATGAAATATTCAGAAAATGGAAATAATAAGAATTAAATGATTTTAAACCATTCTAATTACTTTTATGGGAATTTCTCTGTGACTTAAAGCAACCCCACATCATTTGTAATTATATATGGGTTGTGTCTATAGGGACAATTGGTTGAAACTATAAAAATCATCACAACAACCAGTTTTATTGATGTTTCCCATTTGATTGATTAATTTTTTGAAAGAATATATTGAATATTACAAAGAAGTACAGAAACAACCATTAGAGTTGTGGCCAAAGATGACTATAACTTGGCTTTTCACAAACCCTTTAGGTCATCCTTTTTCATGGGTTGCTGTAGCATGATAGTCCTGTGTCTGGGAAACAGATTACAGGGAACCACACAATCTCAGATTTTCAAGGTGTATCAGTGCTGCCTAGTTCAACCTGTAGTAGAGTCTCACTTTTATTGACAAGAGAACATCCAGATTTGTAGTAACTGGGAACCATTGATTCCCACAGCAGCCCATTTCATCATTTTGGATCATTTTTAGCATAAAGATTTTTTTCTTGCTACAGCAACCCATGAAAAAAGGATGACTTAAAAGGTCATGAAGAATATGAAGAATGGTATGCTTCCATCTCATTCAGACTCCATCAGTTTCTCCTATGGTGCATAATACCCTTTTTTGTCATGAGTCCCTTGGAGTTGTCCTGGATCCTTGCCCTGTTGACAATAATTAAATTATTCAGAGTTGATCATCATACATTATTGCTGTTATTGTGTACCATGTTCTCTTTGTTTTGTTTACTCCACTTTGCATTACTTCATATAAACTGTTCCAGGTTTTTTTTGTGATTGTCTTATTTGTCATTTATTATGACACAATAGCATTTCATTACAATTATATACCACAACTTGTTCAGGCATCCTCCACTTGATGGAAATCCCTTAACTTTCTAGTTCTTTGCCACTACAAAAAGAACCGCTAGAAATATTTTTGTATACATGGATCCTTTCCCCCTGTCTTTGATCTCTTTTGGATATAGCACCAGTAGTAAGTAGTGTTTTTGGATCAAAGGATATGCACAGTTTTATGGCCTTTTGACAGAGTTCCAAGTTATATCAGTTCACAGCTCCACCAACAGTATATTAGTGTCCCACTTTTTCCACATCCCCTCCAACATTTATCATTTTCCATTTTTTTCATATTAGCCATGCTGATAGGTGTGAGGTGGTACCCGAGAGTTATTTTAATTTACATTTCTCTAATTAATAGTTATTTGGAGCATTTTTTCTTATGATTAAACAATTTTTATTTCTTTATCTGAGAATTGCCTGTTCATATCCTTCAGCCATTTGTTAATTGTGGAATGTTTTTATTCTTCTAAATTTGACTCAATTCTCTAAATATTTGAGAAATGAGGCCTTAATCAGAGACACTAGATATAAAGATTTTACCAAGTTTGTTGCTTGCCATCTAATGTTGGTTCCACTGGTTTTGTTTGTGCAAATCTTTAAAATTTAATGTAGTCAGTATTTGACATCTTTTAATTGTCTCTGTTTATTTGGACATCAATTCTTTCTTCATCAATAAATCTGGCAGATAAATTATTCCATGTTCCTCTAATTTATTTATGGTATCACTTTTTTTTCTGTCATGTATCCTTATTGACTTTACCATGTTGGTCTGTGCTTAGTTTTTGCTATTTTTTTCAGCTATCCCAACATTTTTTGTTGAATAGTGAGTTCTTCTAAATATTTGGATCTTTGGATTTACAAAACACTAGGTTATTATAGTTATTTACAAGTGTATATTTAATGTGAAATGTGTCTCTCTAAATCTCCCATCTGTTGCATCAAGTTAGTGCCCTTTTTCAATATGACAGCCCTTCAAATACTTAAAGACTTTTGCAATGGCCATCTTATATGCTCCCCTGTAGCTGTTTTCTTATGTATCAATGCCTTTCTTAACTCCAACATCCAGAACTAAACTATATATTTCATATTGTGTCTGAGCAAGGCAGAATACAGCAGGATTACCTCCTGCCTTATCATAGACACCAGGACCTTCTTACTGAAGTTCATGATCACATTTTTTAATGTATGTATGTCTCACACATTTTAGTCTCTTTGAGCTTTCAGTTCACTCAAATTCCTAGATATTTTTCTTTTTCTTTTTTTTTAATCCTTACCTTCCTTCTTGGAATCAATACTGTGTATTGGCTCCAAGGCAGAAGAGTGGTAAGGGCTAGGCAATGGGGGGTCAAGTGACTTGCCCAGGGTCACACAGCTGGGAAGTGTCTAAGGCCAGATTTGAACCTAGGACCTCCCATCTCTAGGCCTGGCTCTCAATCCACTGAGCTACCCAGCTGCCCCCTCCTAGATATTTTTCATAAGAATTATTATTTATCTACATTTCCTTCATCTTGTGCTTTATATGATTGATTTTTAACCTAAGGTTAATGTTTTGCATTTCCCTTTATTAAAGTTGATTTTACTAGCTTTTGCTAAACATCTAAGTAAACTGAGATTTTTTTTCTATCCAGGTTCTGTTATCCAGAATCCCATATGAAATCAACAATAGTCAATAAACATTTATTAAGCATCTTCTATGTATCAGGCACTGTGATAAATGCTGATGATCTAAAATGAAAAAAAGAGAGTCCTGCTCTCAAGGAGTTTACATTCTAATGGAGAAAGACAATGCAGGAGGGGAAGCTGAAAAAATGTGAGTGTGGGAAAAGAAAACTGACACAGGGGCTTAGAGGAAAAAAAAATCAGAGAAATCCCAATGTAGTGCAGTTGAGAAATAAGATATTCTGAGCTAAATTCCTTCCTTAAATGGAGGTTTTGGAGGTCATGGTTCTAGTCTTTAATCAGAGGGGCAGAGAGTGTTGATGAGGTGGATTATGGAGGTTGATGGGATCTTGTAGGATAATGAGGTTTTCCTAATAATGAACTTCCTGAGGCATGATGGGACTCAGAGAAGTCCCAAAGTCCCAGAGAAATAATGAGGAGAGGAAAGGAGATGCTGGGATTTGAAGGTGATGCTTTTGATGACCTGATAAAGGCCCATCCTTTAAATAGGGCAGAGGATTCTCAATCTCTTTTTGCATATGAATTTGTTCAGTCTGAAAGGGGAAGACATGAACAGCCCAAAACTCAAAGATGAAAGAAAATAATAAGAACACACATAAAAACAGCAACAATAGCAATTTCTAGTTCTATAGTGTTCTAAAGCTAATTCCTTTCTCCACAAGAACCCTGTGATATAGGTAGTAAGTATTTATTCTCACTTTTGTGATAAAGATACTGTTATATAGCTAATAATAGTAACTTAAGGATTTAAATAAGGTCTCCTTATACCATGTTCTTTTCATTTTACCACTATGAAGGGTCAGCTAAGGTCAGAAGTAGAAATAGTTTTGAGGGTTCAAATAATCTCAGGCAATTTCCCCTATTGTTCTATAATTATTTGGCCCATAGTAGCTCCATATGTCTAATAGCCATGCTAATATATCATCCTTTTCTGAAGCTAATGCATTGATTGAATTTAGAAAAATTGTTTATTACCCAAAAATTCCTGGTATCTTCCTCCCTCTCTTCCCTTCCCACATTAGAGAAGGTATTACTAAAAGACATACCTATATATAAAACTATGGCTCCCTTGTCTCTACTTATCAGTTCTTTCTCTGGAGGGGGACATACACAAGTCATTCTTCAAATAATATTTCTGTTGCTGTATATAATATTCTTTGATTCTGCTTGTTTCACCTTCATAATTTCATATAGATCTTTGAACCAAATCATGTGTCTTGACATTTCTTCTGTGCTCTGATACCTCAGGAGTTGTATCATAGCAAAAAAGTAAGAGGAGGGTGGGGATGAGAGCATTTGTGATCTATGATGAGAGGAGGGACAATGTCAGTTACTCCAGGTTTTCTTTTAGAGTCCAGGCGTAGGAATTTCATTTCATATTGTGGACTAACCCTCTGATTATCTATATAGCTCTGTTATGGCAAAGTAGGATCACAGGTTTTGGAGGTAGAAAAGAGGAATAGTGTTGAGATTAATTGATTAGTGCTAATGAATTGCTTTGATCTTCATAGTGAACTGTTATTAACATAATTGAACAGGTGGAGAAATTGTGCCCATGTGACCAAAGCAGGATTGAATGTGACTGAATAAATTCAATTTGCTGTGGTGAAGATGGTCTGAGAATGATGGGGTCCTCATTTCTTCGCTTAAGATAGCCAAATGAAATGCAACAAATTAGAAAGTCTTGACACTGGTTTTTGCCTGATGTTACTGAATTGGGAGTGGTGTGTTCACAGGCAGGATAGAGACAGTGACTTGTCCATGGTGCTGAAATATCTTAATGTTGAGAAGTAAATGAAGGCTTTTCTGGTTCCCAAGTCTCTGTTCAGGATAATTAACTTTACACAGAAGGGACTCTAGGGAAAGATTCCCTCTTGCTTAATACTGATGGAAGATTGGGAAATAAGAGCTGCCAATCAAGCTGATTGGCAAGTGCACTGTTGATAGCTGAGTGTGACTCTTTGAAAGCATCTGTCAGCAAAATGATAAAAAAAAAAAAAACCAGTAGAAGTATAAAAAAAAAAAAAACAAAACCCATACATGATTCAGGATGTGTTGAGAGAACTAAAGTAAAAAGAAAAACTTGAATGGTCTATTCCAACTCCCAACTTGACTTCCCTTTCTCTTTTCTTCTTTTCTTGCTCTTTTTCTTTTTCTCTCTTTTTGATTGCGTACTCCCTCAATTTCAGCTCTTAGAATCATAATTTTAATTAAATTGGATAACTAGGTACTTCACTGGACAGAGTGTTGGAAGGACTAAGTTGAATTCTGGCTTCAGATATTTATAAACTGTGTGACTTTGGGAAAATAATTTAATTTCTGCCTCACTTCCCTCATCCATAAAGTGTGGATAGTAATAATGCCTACTTCCCAGGGTTATTGAGAAGATAAAATAATATGGAACATTCTGGGTTCAGTTCCTGGTATGAGAAACAAATAGAGAAACAAAATACTTAAACAAACCCCCAAAGATTTATTTTTCAAACTCAAAGTGCTATATAAATGTTATTATTAATAATTTTCTCCAAGACCCATTTCATATTCTTTCTTCTACACATACCTTTCTTCAATCCTTATCAATTAGTGCTCTATCATCATTTCCCCCCTGTTTTGTATACAACTACATAGGTGTTTCCTCCAATATCAAGTAAGTTTCTTGGGGCTGAGACCATTACATTTTTGTCATTGTAACTACAGAACCCAGGACTGTTCTAGGCATATAGAAGACAGTTAATAAATACTTGTTGATTGGCTCTAGGTACCTGATTAAGGCATTTTCTGTGTGGGAGTGGGATGAGATATGGTCTCAATTCCTAAGGAGACCACATCTGAGGAGCACAAATGCATCCCAAGATCAAAATTTGATGATTTTAATAATAACAATTATATTAACAATTAGCATTTGTGAGGTGCTTTAAGGTTTGTAAAGTACTTTCCCTATCTCATTTATACATACGATCAACCCATTCTATTTTTCCATTATAGTTGAGGAAACTGAGGCTGAAAGGAGTCATGATTTTCCCAATGTCACACAGCTAGCAAGAATCTGAGGTGGCATGTGATCATAGGTCTTCCTGACTCTGAGCTGAACATTTTATCCCCTACACATATTACTTTTCTTCATTTATAAGCACTATGACTAGCTCCCTAATCTTTATGTTCATTACAAATATATTAATTAGCCTTAGGTTTATGGCCTTAGGTTTGAATACCAGATCTACTATTTTGTACTAGCTGTGTGATGTTGGGCAAATTGGGATTTTGTTTCCTCACTACAAAATGAAAGGATGGAGCTAGATAATCTCTAGGCTTCCTTCTACCTCTAAGTCTTGGCTCCTCTGAAATACTATATGAGGGGACTTTATGAGAGAAATGAGGCTGCTGTGAATTCAAACAGAATGAAACCCTCCTTTCAGTCAAGTTTGGTTTATTTAATACTGTTCAGATTCTAATCTTCTACTAATGAGCATTTTCCTCCATTCTACAAAGAGAAAAACAAAACAAGTCAATTCAGAGATCCATCCAACAATCCCTTCCACTAGGAGGCAATTGAACAAAGCACAGCTTAGGTGTACTTTTCCAGGTCATTGGGGTGCCACTTAGTGCAGTGAAATAATGCCTAGTTGTGCCCCATTGGGCTGGAACTAAGAACAGTTTGTAAAAACCTCAGTTTAAAATTGAGGAGCCACTTCAAAATAAGTGATTACTAAGGTATTAATACATCAAAGGCCCTGTCCTAGGTTAGGGGGACACAATGGAGATGATCCCTAAAGTCTTTTGCCTGTGATTCTACTTTGCCATAGTCATAGCAGCATACCTGCAAGAACCCTGGGCTTGGAATCAGAGAATGCAGCTTCCACTCCTGCCCCTGCCACTTAATACAGGTATGACCTTGGGCAAATCATTCCATTTTTTTCATCTTTAAAGTAAGAAGTTGGGATAGATATCTCTTAAGGTCTCTTCTAGCTCTATATTCTGTGCTTATATATATATATGTATACATATATATATATATATATATATATATATATATAGAAAGAGAGAGAGAGAGAAAGAGAGAGAGAGAGAGAGAGAGAGAGAGAGAGAGAGAGAGAGAGAGAGAGAGAGAGAGAGAGAGAGAGAGAGAGAGAGAGAGAGAGAGAGAGAGAGAGAGAGAGATTCTGGGTTTGCTCAGGTTATTCCAGTAAGAGCTCCCAAATAAAGACATTAGAGTATTACAGAAAGGAGGTCTAAATTTATTAGAAGAAAATTTAATCATGCATGGGGTACCAATACTTCCCAAAGGTGTATTTAAGACAACCAATATTTGGGATTGCCCAATGGATATTTTTTCTCTGTTTTCTATAATTTACTAGCTATATCCCTGTACTCTTTGATGATGAGAAAGAAACATATTTGAAGGCAGGGACTATTTTTGCCTTATTTTATCCCAGGGGCTTAGTACTATTCCTACTTCATAGTAAATACTTAGAAAATGCATGTTGACCAATTGAGAAGTAATTATTTATTTTAAAGTCTAACCAAACCAAATGTTTAAAACTCCCTCTAAATTATTATGGTTTTCCCCATTGGTGTCAAGAAACCTAGTATATACTATAATAATGATTCCATCTCAATTGCCTATTAACATCCAATTCTTTCTCTTTTAACTGATTTCTGTTCTATTAAGAAAATTCCTGTGCTTAATTTTGAGTAACCAATTAATTTAATGTATTTAATTTTGTAAGTTTTGTCAAATCCTTTCCAGAAATCCTTTATAACCGTATGTAGGAGAAGAAATACTAAATAAAATTAATAGAAGTACAGAATAGTTAAGGCTTAAGGATTCCCGATTTTCACAATATCATATTAGATTCTAATTGGAGCTGGAAGGGGGCTTAGAAAACTCTTTAGTTAATGGATCTTAGTGTAACAGGATCATAGTTGGAGAGTTGGAAGAGATTTCAGAGATCATCTAGTCCAGCTCCATCACATCATAAAAAAATGAAGACATGATGTTAAGGGACTTGTTCAAGGTCACAAGTAGTAAGCTTAGAAGGTAGGCTGCAGACTCAGGTCATCTAACTTTAAGTTCACATTTATTTCTCTATATCATGCTGTCTCTTCTTATAAGTAGGATGGAATTTGTTGACAATATTTTCCTATTCATCAATCTTTCTTCATCATTCATGCACAAGTAATCAGGTTTGGTCAATGATTACTGATGCAAGGATTTTTCTTGACCTAATTTTCCTCTGGAATGATTTAGAAGATATACCTTAAACTAAGTTTAACTTTAATGGGACCAACAATATCTCAGCTGGCAATCTACTTGGGATATGCAAAAACAAGGGCCACTGATTTGCATGGTTGGGTGGTTTCTAGTGTCAGTGAACTTGAGGGGGAAAATGTTCTTGATTTTTGGGAAATCCAAATTTTCACTTCTATGAGCTATTACCTTAATATGTAGGATGCACCAGCTATTTTGATTTGGATGACATTGTTAGGTGCTCTAACATTACATTGCTTTTGTTAGCTTTAGCATCCATCCCATTTCCCCTTAAATTCCTCCATGACAAAAACAAACAAACAAGCAAACAACTTAATTGTTATATGACTTAAGCTCTTTTCCTCACTGGATATTTGGCTCTCCAAAGGGGTGTATTTAGGAGATATTCTCTCAGGGACCAATATACCATTATCCCAGAACATAACCTAAAGCACAAATAGTATAAGAATATATCATATTATTTCCAACATCTTCTACTTCTATATGACCTTTTCTCTTCTGTGTCTCATAGTTGCCTATATATATATATATATATATATATATATATGTATACATATATATCTGCCTTTAGGAGTAGAAATGAACCCTGGTAGGAGTTTCTTTGACTTCTTCCCCTCCCTTCATGCTTTTGCACTGCAATTTTACCCTTCTTTAGTTTGTCTGCATTGTAAAGGTGACATCCTTGTCCATCTCTGGCCAAGGGGCTACCATTCACTTTTTAGATCTTCCTTTCTATTTTGAATCAGTTTGGTGGTAGTCATGAAATATCAGCTGTGCCTGCTTACTCCCCTGCTAAAGTCTTCAGCTTTTTACCTAGGACTTCATGATCCTTTTTAGTATTTCCAAGGATTTTCCTAAAGGTGTTATTTGTGGCAACATCCATCACTAAAAATGAATGATATTCATCACGTTCATCAATCCTCCAGACACTCTCCACTATGTCTCAGACACAATTCCCAGAAAGATAAAAGACTTCTTGGTTATTTATGCCAGATTGGCTACTAGCTCCCTCCACAAGATAAGTCACATTTATCCCCCTTTCACTGATAGAGTTACCATCCTAGTTCAGTCCTTAATCACTTCTCACTTAGACTATTACATCCTCCCAGTTGGTCTTCTATGCTTTAGTCTTTCTCCTCTCCATTCTGACCTCTATTAAGTTGCTAAATGGGTATTCCTAAAGCATAGGTTACTACTTCTGCTCAATAAGATACACTGACTCTCCTTTGCCCTTAGCATACAATTCTGATCTATCTGTTTGGTTCATAAAACTCTTTACACTCTTAACTCCATCTTTCCCTTCCCAGGCTTATTGTATGTAATTCACTTTAATTCACTCTACCTTTCAGTCAAACTAGTCTACTTTCCATTTTCTATCTACTAAATCCCAACTCTTCTCTCTTTATCTTTGCACAAGCACTCCTCCTTCATGCCCAGTGTGCTCTCTTTCTTCGTCTTTGCTTTTTAGAAGCATTCTCTCCTTTTAAATCTCAGGGCAAGTGCCAACTCCTACAACAAGCCTTTACTGATCTTTTACTTTCATCTCAGATACTAGTGATTCAATTGTGTTTTTATTCTGATCAAAAAACTTCAATGATTCTCTACTGCCTCCCACAAAAAAAATAGAATTGTGTAGAAGTAAAGGTCTTCTGCAATTGGATCCCATGGTAGCTTTCCAGCTTTAAATAATGAATTTCCATACATTCTAAGTCCTAGTCAAATTAGACAACCCGGTGCCTTTGGATCTCACCATTTGTCCACCCATCTCTGTGCCCTTACCCATATGATTCGATATGTTTATTGATTGATTAATTGCAAAAGACTTATTGAACTGAGAAACCAAACTTCAGTTTAGCATAAAAAAGTTTGGCAGTACATACAGAAGATGGCAGTGAAAAATGGACTGTCAAGTTGGTGCTGTTCTAATGTATCTCTGCAGTAAGCTCTGTTAAGCATTAATGAGCAGAGCACATAAAAACAAGTTATTTTGAGATGCAACGTATGGTTTCTTTAGAATAATACAATCATCTCTGAACCATCTCAGGCAAATCAATCCCCTGAGCTATAAATGCCTCCTGATTATTTCATGAGCAGCCATGTGTAACAACAGAACAAAAGTGCCTTCCCATTAAACTTGTGCTACATGACAAACACAGGAGTGGAAATGACTAATTACATTGAAGAACATTCTTATTTCTAGCCCCCATTCCAATCTGTCCCCCCTTTCAACAGATGTCAAGATGAATAATTAGTAATTATAAATTCAGAGAACTGCAGAAACATTAGGTGCCTACTCTTTGCTCAGCACTCTGTGAGGCGATACAATGATTAGAAAAGTAATAGTTTAGAATGAATCGATGAAAAGTCATTTATTATGTACTTAATATGTGCGATGCATTGTGCTAAGCTCAGAGGATAGTTTCTCCCATCATTTAGCTTACATTTTAAAAAGGAGAGGGTAATGCATGTAAGGGATTGCTATTTTGGTTTGGAACTTTTCAGGTAACCATTAGGAGAGTAGAGTGACTTATTCTTTCTAGGAATGATGGCAGCATCTGGTTCCAGGCTAAAACAGCAAATGGGTGCGTGTTGATTGTGGGGGAGAAAGAGGGGAAAGAGTATGAGCAGATAACAGCTCATTAGAATATGTAACTAAGAAAAATGTCTTGAAGTATTTCTCCTCTCTTTTCAGAAGTGGGAAACATGTTTAGAACATTGATTTCTCTACCTCATTAGGGATTAGGGTTAAGGGTTGACAGTGCTGCTTAGTTTTGTTGCAGTTTTTTTCCTCCTTATTTTTTTTGTTCCTTGCTTTAATAAATGGTTCTCTGGAAAGAGGAGAAACATTTGTAAATGAAGGTTGACTCAAAAACAAGATATATCAATAAATATTAATAAAAGAAATCTCACGTCCCTTCCAAATGCTACCAACTGCTGTTGTGGTTCAGTCAATTTCTAGTTGTGTCCAACTCTGTGATCCCATTTGGAATTTTCTTGGCAAAGATACTGGAGTGGTTTGCCATTTCCTTCTCCACTTTATTTTACATGAAGGAACTGTAAAACAAACAGGGTTAAGTGACTTCTCCTTGGTCACAAAATTAGGAAGTAGGAATTAGGAAGTACTGGAGGTCAGATTTGAACTTAGGAAAATGAGTCATCTTGACTTCATGGGGCCACCAATAATTATGCATACTTAAATGGATCATTTATCTTATTGATTAGGTCGTTGCCCTAAAACTGCAAGTCTCCACCTTTTCATACCGTCATAGGATTATAGATTCAGAACTTGAAGGGTTTTTGGGAGTTATCAAGTCCAACCCTCATTTTTCACAGATGAGAAAACTGAGGCCAGCAAAGAGTCTAAGGTAATGAGCAGTAATAGGCAGACCTCAGATTCAATCTGAAGTCATCCAATTCCAAATGAAACACTTTTCATATCATATTTCTTTTGTGTCCTCTTAATCTTCAAGTTGGTCTGCACAGTGTAATAGAAGCCTTCTCTTATTTGTTTAATTTCTCCAGGATCCCAGTGTAATGATGCATTCCATCTGTAACTTTTCATTCTTTCTTATATCATGAATACCCTTCTATTTCTGGCCATATACAAATCCTTGGGGATGGCTTTTGTACCACTTGATATACTCAAATCTTTGTTGTGTTTTTATTATGCCTTAGTTAACTTATGTTGACCATGTGGCTTTCTGTTACCCATTGGGTTCCAACTGACACACATGTATTGATTATTGTATTCAAAGTCCCTAGACTGGTTATGTATTGTCTTCCTGGACTCTGGGGCATGCTTAAAAAAGGGCACATAATAAAGAAGTGACAGTGCTATGTATTTAGAGAACATCCATTATTTCTCTATTCACAACATTTTAGGGCTTCAACTTTTCATTGTGAATTTCACTTATGTAGAAGTAGTTATTTATAATTATTTGATGAAAAATGCAAACTGTGTTTATTTCTGAAAAAATGTACAAAGGACATGAAGAGTCTGAGATGTCCATTTCAAGGTGTTTTTATTTTTTTATTTATTTAATTAATTTTTATTTATTTTTTAAATTTGGTCAATTTTGAACATTATTCCCTGGTTACAAAAATCATTTTCTATTCCTCCCTCCCTGCCCCCCTCCCCTGCTCTCCTGTAGCCGACACACAATTCCACAGGGTATTACATGTATCCTTGACCATAATCCATTTCCATATTGTTGATATTTGCACTAGGATGTTCATTTAGAGTCTATATCCCCAATCATATCCCCCTCGACTCATGTATCAAGTGTTGTTATTTAGAAAGGACATTGAGAAGCCCGAGATTGTCCTGAGGAGAGCAGCCAGGATGGCGAAGGGCCTGGAGCTGATACAATATGGGGATATGGTGAGTGAACTGGGGGATGTTTAATCCAAAGAAGAAAAGAAAGACTTGGAGGAGAGAACATGAGATATTCATGTTCTGTATCAGATAAGCTTCCCATGGAGGAGGGATCATATTTGTTCCACTTGATGCCAAAGGACAGAACTCAAAACAAAAGGACAAAGTAAAAAAAGGTAAATTTCATCTTGATATCAGGAGGAAAATTAGGACCCAAACTTCCTAACCAATATATATATATATATAATATATATACACACATACACAATATATACACACACATATATACACATATACACACAATTACATATAATTATAAAATAATTATATACATACAAGTGCACATATACAATTATATACATACATACACACATACATACATATATATGTGTATATATATAAATATAAATATATATATATAAATAAATAAATATATATATATAAATATAAATATATATATATATACATATATATATATATATATATATATGAATGGAGCAGGTTACATTGGAAGAAGGAAGATTCACCCTCTATATTCCTCATGCTACTGATGGTCATTATTTCCCTTTATAAAGGAAGTATGTTCTTAGCCAGCTTTTCTGTCAGAAAGATTGTCACAACCTTAGTTCCACTATATGCACTAAGACTTTTGGGACATTCTGTACAAAGTTATTTCAGTAGGGGGTGGTATTAACAAGGCTAGAATCTAATCTGGCCTGCATGCACCAAAACCCAGGAATTCTTGCAAAAGGCAGAACCTCGTCTTCGCCACCACATCCACAGTCAAGCTTGCCACACTACTGAAGAGTATGGGAAATGTGTAACTAGGTAGCTCAGTGGATAGAGAGCCAAGCCCAGAGGTGACAGATCCTGAGTTCAAACCCTAGCTGTGTGACCCTGAACAAGTCACTTAACTCCCCATTGCTTAGCCCTTAAATCTTCTGCCTTAGAACCAATACATAATTTTGATTCTAAGACAGAAGATAAGGGCTTAAAAAAAAGATTATAAGAAAAGTAGAGTCTGACCCAAGCACAAAGCCCCAATCCAGAAACTGAGACTAAAGATATAAGTAAAGAGAAGTAGAGGTCAAACAGTGTGAAAAGATATAGACTGAAGATACATCTAGGTGGCTCCATGGATAGAAAGCCAGATCTAGAGACAATAAGTCCTGGGTTCAGATTTGACCTCAGATGCTTCATAATCATGTAACTCTGGGAGAATCACTTAATCCCTTGCTATTCTTTTGCCTTGGATAGAATACTTAGAGTTGATTCAGAAGATAAGAATTTTAAAAATTGACAGAGCTGAAAAAAATAATAGCACCCAGGAATGCCTAGACATCAAAATGGGGTAGAGGCTGGGATGGGGATTGGAGGTTGGGTGAGTGAAAAAGGTGGGCTGTTACTTTGCATTTTCTATCCTTTGAATACTGCAGTAAGTGATTTGAGTGGGTATTGGGGCAAGAAATTAGAATAGCCTCTCCTTTAAGCCCTTTCTCCTTCCTCCTCAATTTGATCACACATGTCATCAACCTTTGAAGCAACCTGCTAATTTAGATTTTGGTGGAAAAAAGAATAGAATAAAGGTACCTATGACCTCTCAGACCTGGTGGAGCCTTGCTTGCCTTAGTCCTTCCTGGATCACTGAAACTCAGTATATTCATATAAAGAATCAGTCACTGGACCAAAAATATTTTCCATTAGAAAACTGATATATTTGGAAGAATCTCTAAGAATGAGTAAGTTGTTTGATCTAAAGCTCCTTTGATCTAAAAGCTAAGTAATTCAAGAAAATAAGCAGACTCAATTATTCCATTAAATGTCTATTGAAAGTAATTCTTCCATTAACTTGAAATAACATCTCCAGTGACAAAACTGTCCACAAAGAAATGAAAGGTCATACTGCCCACTGGTCATTTGTGTATCCAAGGGGATCATTGACAATCCAAAGGAAATGCCTGGTAATGGTTGATTTTCCTGGCATGCATTTGGAGGACCACCAATGAGTCTTTGGAATGGGATTGTCATAAGAAAAACATGCAGTTAAGGTTCTTAATTTACTGAGGAGAAAGAAAATGTCACATTGCCATTTCCAATTAGCTGAATACTTCCTCATTTAGATTAGATACCTCTGTCATCCTTTCTTGGTTCTACCTACACAAACCACTTTGGCCAATGGGATGAAATTGATCTGACAGTTGGTGATTGAATTAAATCCAGTGACTATAAATACTGATGATACCCCTAATGGAAGTATGTGATTATAATCTCTTGCATTTCTGCTGTGGCACAGGTTATTCTCTTTCTCCTTCCTTCAGTCTCCTTTCATTCCTGAAAACTCTCCCTTCTCACCATCATGGCTCATTGCCACTGACTCCTTTTAAGGTTCAAGCACTTCCTTTAAGTGAACTTGTCCATCATTTCCCCAGTTGTCCCTATTTCACCTCCAATCATCAAGAATTTTTTGGTATATATCCGTTACTACATATCTATGAACAGTTGTATCTCTCCAATTGATGGCAGGGATTATTTCATTCTGTGTCTTTGGTCTAACCAGAGTCTAACATAGTAGCCATAGTAGGTTCATAGAAATAGAATTAGAATGAGGCAATCTAGTATAGCTCCCTCATTTTAAAGGTGAAAAACTTTGATTTAGGGAAGTTAAGTGACTTTCCAATTCCAATTCACTTGGGCAATTAAGTGACAGAGCTGGTCCCAGGTCCTCTGAATCCAAAATCAGAGATCTTCCCCTTGTACTATGTTACCTCTCAATGGAAGAAATGATCAGTGGGATCTTGAATTTCTAGGTGCTAACAGTTTGTACCCAGGGCCCACCTGAGACTAATTTTGTCAATTCATGGGGCAGAGTAGATCCTGGGAAGCTGACTTTCTCAGTGTTGCCTACCACCAGGCTTGTACTGCTAGCACCCTAAGAGCCCTCTAGTACTGTAATTTGTCACTATCCATGGTGTAGAAATTTATTTGAAAGAGTCTAAACACTTGTTTGCACAATCAGGCTGAAAGATAAGTATGTTTTGGTTTTGTTATCAAATTGACAATGAATTCCCCTAATGACAATTCAATGTCCTCTATTCCTCTGTAAAACAAAGTACTTTTTGGGGGCAGCTGGGTAGCTCAGTGGATTGAGAGCTAGCCCTAGAGACGGGTCGTCCTAGGTTCAAATCTGGCCTCAGACACTTCCCAGCTGTGTGACCCTGGGCAAGTCACTTGACCCCCATTGCCTAGCCCTTACCACTTTTCTGCCTTGGAGCCAATACACAGTATTGACTCCAAGATGGAAGGTAAAGGTTTAAAAAAATTAAAAAAAAAACAAAGTACTTTTCATGGAAACTTTGAAATGATCTTTAAGTAATATACTTTTTGTCAGGCTTCAGATTTGTTTGACATTCTCAAATGCAATGTTAAATTCTACTCCTTTCTGCCCTCTGTGATTCATTTCCCTGATCCCCTGACACTTTTCAAAACATTCAGCAAACTAGTCAATACTCCCCTTCTCTGCTCAGTGGCTTCTATATTTAGTGGTGGATTCATTTCTTTGGGAAAGTTTTTTGATGTCTATGTAGGACAAAAATGAATGAACCACTTCCCTAGTTTTGTTGCCACTTGGATCTGTAAATCAGGAGGCTGAAGCCTGATATAGATGGAGTATGAATAATGGGGGCTTCCTCTCGGGAAACTTCCAAGGATCATAGGACTGTAGGATTTAGATAAGAAAAGTATCTTCAAGATCAACCATCATCCTCAAACACTATGATTGGGAAGGAATATTAGAGATCAACTAATTCAATCTCTTCATTTTACAGATAAGAAAACCAAGACCTAGAGATTTAGGGTAACTAGTCCCAAAGTCAAACAGGTAATACATGGCAGATCTGAGAGCTGAACTCTGCTTACTTCAATCTGCATTCAGAGTTCATCAGTTCTCTCTCTGGAGATGAATAACATTTTTTTCATGCTGGGTTACTTGGAATTATCTAGTTTATTATCTTCATCAGAATGGCTAAGTCTTTGACAGTTTCACATGCTTCCATATTGCTATTAATGCATACATCTTCTTTTGGTTTTGCTTACTTCACTTTACATGAGTGCATATAGGTCCTCCCACATTTTTCTGAAAGCATCCTGCTCACCATTTCTTAGAGCAAAATAGCATTCTATCCCAATTATATTCTTCAACTTGTTTAGCCATTCCCCAGTAGAAGAATCCCTCAATTTCCAATTCTTTGTGACCACAAAGAGAGCTGCTTTAAATAATTTTGTGCACATAAGATCATCCCCCTTTTCTTTGACCTCTTTGGGATATAGATCTAGTTTTATAGCCCTTTGGGCATAGTTCCAAATTGTTTTTTAGGATGGTTGGACCAGTTCACAGCTCCACCAACAGTACATGCATGTCCCTGTTTTTCTACATACCTTCTAACATTTATTACTTCCCCTTTCTATTATATAAGCCAATTTGATAAATGTGAGCTAGTACCAGAGTTGTTTTAATTTGGATTTATTTAACCAATGCTAATTTAGAGCATTTTTTTCACATGACTATTGACAAAGTTGATTTCTTCTCCTGAAAACTGCTTGTTCATAAGCTTTGGCCAATTTTCAGCTGGAGAATGACTCTTATTTTATAAATTTGGCTAGGTTCCCTATATACTTGAGGAATAAGACCTTTATCAGAGAAACTAGCTGTAAAATTTCACCCTAGTTCCCTGCTTTCCTGCTTATTTTGATTATGTTGGTTTTGTTTGTACCTTTTAAAATTTCATTCAATAAATTTTTTCTATTTCATCTCCTGCAATTCTCTTTATCTCATTTGTTGACAAATGCATCCCCTATGTCTTCATCATCAGGTGTGATTTTTTATCCTTCATGTCTAAATCATGTACACGTCTTGGTCCTATCTTGGTATGTGGTGTCAGGTGCTGGTTTATGCCTACTTTTTGCCAAACTGCTTTTTAGTTTTCCTAGCAATTTTTGTCATATGGTGAGTTCTTGCTCCAAAAGCTTGAATCTTTGGGCTCACCAAATACTAGATTACTGTGATCATTTACTACTCAATAAAAAAAACAAACAACCCCCCCCAAAAAACCTGTCATTTTTGCTTTACTTTAAGTTGGCTGTTCTGCACATGTCTATGTAAAGCACTTTTTACATAATATAAATATGACCAAGGATGTGGGGAATGTATAGGGGGAAGGACGAAGAAAGGGGACCATGGGCCATGGAGGAAGGTGGCCAGCACATGGGTGGCACATGGGAGCTGAAGACAGAGAGTGAGAACAGAAGGAAGAATATGTGGGGGCTAAGTAGGGACTTGACTGGAACTGAAAGGAATAAAGAGGGGCAAATGTATGGGGTACATGCAGTGACACAGATAGGAGAGAACATGTGACATATAGGGGATGGGTACAGATACAAGCCCAGAGCAAGAAAAGGATGAAGCATTAACATGTGGAGGCTAGAAACATTGGCAAGTGTTTGGAGTAGGGAAAAAAGATTTCCTTTCTTGATGTCAGAAGTCTCAAGCCAAGCCCTGATCTGGTGGTGACAGCAGTCTTTCTACATAAGCTTTTACTGGGAGGGATTATTTTAGTGCTTTATTTTTTTGTGGGGGAATAGGGGAACAGTGTAAGAGGCTACAGAGTACCAAACACAGATGCAGGAGTGGAGGGAGAGAGCACAGTATCATGATATAAATTTAACAGGTGTTTTCTGGGGATGGTGATTCTTTCAGAATTCATTATACAAAGTTGAATTTGCATAATATGCATTTATGTAAAATGAGGACTGTTTGTATTGTTTATTTAATCCACTGACCCATCATTCTATTTTTTTATCCATTAACATATTGTTTTCATGATTAATGTTTTGTAATATACTCTAGTTTCAAATCTAGTGCTGCTAGACCTCCTTCCCTTCCATTTTTTTCATTGATTTCTTTGATGTTTCTTTTCTTGACCTTCTCTTCTTTCATATGCATTTTGTTATTTTTTCTGCCACTAAAAGAATCCTTTGATAATTTGATTGGTATGGCATTGAATAAATAAATGAAAGTCAGGAGAATTGTCATTTTTATTTAGAGTGGCTCAGCCTACCCATGAGCAATGACTATGTCTCCAATTGTTTAGGTCTGTCTTTGCGTGAATTTGTTTTTGGTAATTGTGTTCATATTGTTCCTCTTGGCAGGTAGATTTTCAAGCAGCAGAAAGGACTTTTGATATTAACTATCTGTGTGACTTTGGGCAAGTCACTCTCCTACCTGGGCTTCCGATCTCTCTTCTATAAAATGATGAGCTTGGATTTGATACCCTTCCCAACTCTAGAGCTATGATCCAGTGATTTTGTTATTTTATTCTAACACTTAGAAAATGCTATACAGAAAAAAAGCCAATGAGATAAAAGAAATGGACTCAATTTTGAAGTCATCTACATGATTTTATATCCTCATCAGTTATAAAGTTATACATATATATATATCAGACATAAATACTCATAGTAACAGTTTTAGAATTAGTCAAATCAAAATTCAGTTTATTTAAAAATGTAGAATTAAATGAATAGCCCTTAGCACAGTGCCAGGGACATAGTTGATTGTTGATAGCATGAGAACAATGTCAGAACATTCATTTGTGAAATCTCTTTTTTATTTTTTTCTCACATCAAGATTCCTAAAGCAAGCCGGATTCTGGTTAACTTCATCAGGGTTGGAGAAAGGCCAAATGATGTAATAGATATAATGCTAAATCTGGGGTCAGACTCTGGTTTTGATGCTTGGCCTCACCCTCAATAGCTATGCGACTCCCTGAAAATTTTTTGACCCTGTTGTCCCTTGTTTTCTTTATTTGTGAATAATAATAACTTAAATTTATTTAATGCCTCATGCTTTTGAAAATACTTGCAGAAATTTCCTCCTTTATTATTTGTGAGTTGTTTCAATCATGCCTGACTCTCAGAGACCCCATATGAGGTTTTCTTGACAAAGATACTGCAGTAGTTTGCCATTTCCTCATCCAGCTCATTTTTCAGATAAGGAAATGGAGGCAAATAGGATTAAGTGACTTGTCCAGGGCCACATAGCTAGTAAGTATCTAAGGCTGGACTTGAACTAAGATCTTCCTGACTCCAGGACCAGTGTCTTCATTTGGACCTGGCAAAATGGACAGTATATAATAACTAGCAATTGTATAGGGCTTAAGGTTTGCAAAGATCTCAACACACCTAACTCATTTGATCCTCACAATCACCTTGAGGAATAGGTGCTATTATTATCCTCCTCTTACAGAAGAGAAGACAGAGGTTTAAAAAGGTTAAGTGATTTTCCCAGGGCCACAGAACTAAGTGATTGTTTCAGATGGGATGAAAATTTGGGTTTTCCCCACTCTTCAATCCAACATTGTGTCCACGTTCCACCCAACTGCCAGATGGGAAACAATTTTGTTTGCACGTGGTTACATTACCAACATATAGAGAGGTAGGATTTAAATCCTGGTCTCCCTGACCCATGGGAGTTTGGGTGGTGAAAAGAAGCTTTGGTTAGAAATAAGGCAGCCTTAGTTGTAATGATAGGAATTTCCTTCCACTGAGAGGGTAGTGGAGGCTTTGCTGTACATGCCTCAATCACCTAACTTGGAGGCACCTTCTTGGGAGAAGACATTCTGCCAAATGAACATCAATAACTTCTTTCCATTGGCTGCTAAACTGGAATAGACAATCCTGCTTTCTTTCCAGTGGTTCCAAAGAGGATCCAGTTTACCCATGGTGTGGGTGCTGTGTAATTGGAAAATCTTGAACCCCAGGACTATGTTCCCAGAATTCCTTTTGTATTTCCCAGCATCCTTTTCTCTTCATTTACCTGTGTCCTTACGTTATTGTTATATAACTTTCTGGGACTCCTCTCTCTCGAGATTGAGGCTTGAGTTAGCCCCCTTTTAACTCTAGTTTTTATTTTAATAAATTTTATAAATATGATACTTGAGTTATTGTATATTAATGTCAATTCTTACAGTACCATGTATTGACCGAGATACAGGGGGAAGTCTACTCACCCCTTTTCCCTTTTAAACCACTTAGAAAGAGGCTCAGTGGTTAGGGTCTAATTTGGGTGTCCTCAGTAGTTCCAGCTGTGGGTGGTAGGTTCCCTAGAGCCAAAACTGAGCCACGGTGATCTTGGAGGCAGGATCCCAGGCTGGATATTACAGCTAACAAGGCTAGTGGGGAAGCCCTAAGAAGCCAGGATGCTGGGACTTTAGCCCCAATGGGGCTTTTGGACTTGGAACATGGCAGAATTGTGCTAAAAAGGGACCAAGTTAATCTTCCCTTTCCCAGTGTCTGAGGCAGAGTGACTCTGGATTTTGTGCTCCCAGATTTTTGGGGGAGATGTTTGTACATCTTTTTTATTTATTTCTTTGCTAATCAAAATATTTTTTTGCAAAAGTTAGTCTGACTGTTAAGGAGCTAAATGGAAGTGGGGTGCAGGAAATCCCTAAATTAGAGGAACTCTATCAATGGAGGGAGTGGATGACAGAATCTAGATGCACCCAAGATCCCTTAAAAGTTCCAGAGAGACCCAGAGAGGGGTGAAATATAACACACCTGGCTTGTTAGAGTAGAAATTCCATTTAAAGCAGAAAGCAGATCAGAGGGAAAGACATTGTCACATTTTTTGACAACAAGGGGAACAAGGTACAGGGGAGAGAGGGATATATTTGGAGGCAGAGAAACAAGGCTCATTTACTGCCTTCTCATTCATTACCTAAGTGACCACAAACAAGTCACTTTGGGCCTTAATCTGTAAAAAGAGGGATTTGGACTAGACAACAACTAAGTGACTCTGAGGCAGCTAGATGGCTCAGTGGATAGTGCTTTGGCTTGGAGTCATAAAGATTTGAGTTCAAATTTGGCCTCAGACATTTATTAGCTGTTTGCAACCCTGAGGAAATTACTTAACTCTACTTATGTAGGAGGTAGCTAGAGTGCTTTGTGGATAGAGTGCTGAGCCTGAAGTCAGGATAGAAATGAGTTCAAATCCAGCTTCAGATACTCACTAACTGTGTGACTTTGGGTAAGTCATGCCTCATTCCTCTGAGGAAGGACACGGCAAACCATTCCCATATTTTTACCAAGAAAACCCCAAAATGGAGTCAAAAGAGTTGGACATGACCATACAACAAGAATGACAAGGTCTTGTCCAGTTATAAATCTCTGATTCTATGACTGCATGTTTAGTATTTTGCTGACTACACCACCTGTTATGTAAAATGAGAGAATGGGACTAGATGTTCTTTCTTTAAGGCCCCTTCCAGTTTTAAAGCTCTGTGAACCGTAAGGAATAATGAGCGAACAGATCTGAACAACAAGGCATTGTTTTAAAGATACCCTGATTGATTGGCTGGGGATCCTGGGAGTTCTTGGTGAATATCAGCTGGGAGCTCAGAACTGCTTAATACCATTTGGGGAATAGCTGAAATGAGAGGCCAGCCCAAGTGGGAATCAACACACAACACTAATTGATAAGTACTTCCAGGTGCTAAGATGGCTTTTTGGAAAATGCAGTTGGAAATTTAATGGCTACTATGTGGGTGATAACCCTTACACAAAACCCACCAAGTCCCACATCTTCCATAATGAAGCCAGAAAGCTTCTCTCCCTGGCATTTGGTTGGGTACCAAATTACTCGGAGCTTCTTAACAGAGGAGAAAAGCAATTTATAGTGATCTTTAGAACCTACCACAGAGACTCCAGATAGGAGAAATTCAGAGAGAATTGTTGCCATTCCAACCTCTCTGTCTGTTCCTAATAACACAGTGTTTCTATCACCTTGCCTCCTCCTCTCCTTTTTGCTCTAAGATTCCCTTGGCAGTTAGAATGACTCTGCAATCATAGTTTCCAATCTCTTTAGAAATTTACCTG
Source organism: Monodelphis domestica (assembly GCF_027887165.1). Lineage (NCBI taxonomy): Eukaryota > Metazoa > Chordata > Mammalia > Didelphimorphia > Didelphidae > Monodelphis > Monodelphis domestica. Next base: position 39,176,025 of record NC_077232.1, on the reverse strand, counting down.
AAATTACTCCATAGTTTTGGCATTATAGGACCATAGAGCAAGAGTTAACTTCAAGACCAAGGGACACTGAAGATCATCTAGTACAGGTATGGTAACTGCAATTCATGAATCTCTAAGGAATTTAGAGGGTCTGAGAACTTGGAACCCCAAGTCATTTAACCTTTTTCTGTCTCAATTTCTCATCTGTAAAATGGGGATAATAAAAGCACCTATGACCCATGGTTATTGTGACGATAATGTTTTTAAGATGCCTTACAAATTCATTTAGCCTTTCTTTCTTTCTTTCTTTCTTTCTTTCTTTCTTTCTTTCTTTCTTTCTTTCTTTCTTTCTTTCTTTCTTTCTTTCTTTCTTTCTTTCTTTCTTTCTTTCTTTCTTTCTTCCTTCCTTCCTTCCTTCCTTCCTTCCTTCCTTCCTTCCTTCCTTCCTTCCTTCCTTCCTTCCTTCCTTCCTTCCTTCCTTCCTTTCTTCCTTTCTTCCTTTCTTCCTTTCTTCCTTTCTTCCTTTCTTCCTTTCTTCCTTTCTTCCTTTCTTCCTTTCTTCCTTTCTTCCTTTCTTCCTTTCTTTCTTTCTTTCTTTCTTTCTTTCTTTCTTTCTTTCTTTCTTTCTTTCTTTCTTTCTTTCTTTCTTTCTTTCTTTCTTTCTTTCTTTCTTTCTTTCTTTCTTTCTCTCTCTCTCTCTCTCTCTCTCTCTCTCTCTCTCTCTTTCTTTCTTTCTTTCTTTCTTTCTTTCTTTCTTTCTTTCTTTCTTTCTTTCTTTCTTTCTTCCTTCCTCCTAGCTGTATTCAGGGCTAGATGAACAAAGTGGAGGTCCCATGCTATCTCACATGATTATCTCTGATAAGTTCAGAGCCTCCCCACAATTCCCTCTTGAGGTGAGGTCTTCAGCTATAATTTAAATCTGGCATTAGCTCTATTGGAACAATAGCCTATAAGTCCAAATAAGGAGACTGTGCCTCTGTCAAAGGGACCAGGTTAGTCCTGATGTTAATGGTTCTCATAAAATAAAAGTTGCTTGAGAGGATAATTTTTTATAATTCAGATTGAATCTCCCACCAGTTGGTACAGTTAGGCTTAGATGAGGTACTTAAAATGGAAGAGATGATCTGTTTATCCAGGATATGAATGATCTCTATAGATCTTAAAAAAATAAGGCAGAAGAAGTTGGACTTGAATTATACCAGAGTTATTCTTTTTGTGGCCAGCTTCCTTTCTTGGCTTCAGTCTCCTCATCTGTAAAATGAGGAGGCCGATGCACATGACAATTCTACTGATTTCAACAATTTAAATAATTATCTCTTGAGACCATCTTCAACAAAAACTCTGTGGGGCAGAAGTTTTTGTAAAATGTATTTTTACTTTTTTATTATTTTTTCTGCATTTGCTGCTTTTTTCCTGATGAAGAGACCAGGGTTCAAAGAGATTGTGTTATTTGCCAATGATCACATAGTTAGTAAAAGTAAGAGACAGGACTGGACCCCAAGAGGGATGCTTTGCCACATGGACAACTCTAAAACCTATGATAACTTCTTGACTTTGGACCAGATTTGTGATTCTATCCTTGTGGCAAACTCTCAGTGTATGGGTTCCTGTCATCAATATAGATAAGCTACTCTTTTGTAACAGTCTTAGAGTATTACTGGAGGAAGTCAGGCAAATGACTCGCCCATGGTCAAACAGCCAATATGCCTCATAGATAGAGGTTGAACTCAGGGTTTTCCTGGCTTCAAAGTGAGCCCTCTATGCACCATTCCTTGCTGTTTCTCAGGGTCTGGCTATGTCATGCTAACCACACCACCTTAGAACACACAATAGGAATGTTCTGACAAAATGGCTCAAATTTGTAAGTCATATGAGGCACCAGAATTAGAATTAAAGGACCTGGGTTCAAATCTTGATTCTTCCCCTCACATATATAACTTCAGTCAAATCACTTAAAATCTACTAAAAACTGTAAAATGGTGGAATTGGGGCAGATGACCTCTGAAGTCACTTCCAAACACCAAGTCTGTGATTGTATCACCCTTGTAGATTTTAAAAATGAACATCCAATACTCCAAGTGTTATATTTATAAGAGTTATTAATAATAAAACTTGAAGCAAGGGAAGAAGAACCTCAATAAAGAAGACCCCCTTTCACAGCCAGGCATGTGAAAAAGAGAGCGTGAGAGGGCAGAGTTCCAACATTATATACCCACATGTAACAAACGCAAACATGAATGAAGGGAAAAGGATTCTTGGGGTGAGAAAAGAATTCTGGGAGATGGAGTTCCAATTTTTCTAATTATAGCCCGAAATCACTCTACCTCTAGGATCCTCAGTTTCCTCAACTGTAAATTGAAGAAGTTGAATGAGGTGACCCCTGAGCTACGATCCAATGATCCTTTCAGCTTTCTTAAAGTGTACAACATGAAGACAACGAGAGCAAACTGGATAAAGCTACCCAGCTCCTTAATCAAACCAGATTCTCTAAAGGTCCTGCTCTGACTGATGGTGGGCTTTTTTTGAAGCCCGAGTTGGGGTGTGCCTGCCTTGCTGGGTTCAGGGATGCTTCAGAGAGTCAAACTGTCAAAGCTTGGGAATAAAGAAGAAATATGGCTCACAGCAAATAGCATCTCTTTCCTGGCAAGACTGAATGTGAAAAACAACAAAATCCATCCTCTAGTTTGGACTCCAAATAAAGTATTTCCTCCTGTGCGTTAGGATGTTTACGTGGCTGCTCTCCCATGACTGAGTCACTCTGTACAAGGCCTGAGGACTCTTTGCAAACAGGAGAGTTCAACACGTCATAAGGCAGGAGGTTGCTAGACAGTTCAGTGGATGATGTGCTGGGCGTGGAATCAAGAAGACCTGAGTTCAAATCCAGATTCACACTCTTCCTAGCTGTGTGGCTATGGGCAAGTCACTTAATCTCTGATTACAAAAGGATTTACTCAATGCATTGGAGTAGGAAATAGCAAACCATTCCAGTGTCTTACCCAGAAAACCCACATAGATGAGTAGGGTTCATGGGGTCATGAAGAATTGGTCATGACTGAAAACGACAAATTTTTTTTTTAAACCCTTACCTTCCGTCTTGGAGTCAATACTATGTACTGGCTCCAAGGCAGAAGAGTGGTAAGGGCTAGGCAATGGGGGTCAAGTGACTTGCTCAGGGTCACACAGCTAGGAAGTGGCTGAGGCTAGATTTGAACCTAGGACCTCCCATCTCCAGGCCTGGTTCACAATCCACTGAGCTACCCAGCTGCCCCCTAAAATGACAAATATTTAAAGGTAGTTTGGTAGCACAGTGGATGGAGCACCAGGCATCTAAAATGAGGTCTAGAAATCCAGGGTCTGGATTAAGAAACAAATGAGCCAGAAACAAGAATTCTGTTGGCTTGCTGAGGTGATCAGCCTCATCTGATAGACTGTAAATAACTGGAGTTGGGAGGACCTGGGTTCAAATTTGACCTCAGTCACTTCCTAGCTGTGTGACCCTGGTCAGGTCACTTAACCCCTTTTGCCTAAGCCCTTGCTGCTCTTCTGATACCAAAATAAAAAAAAAACTTAGCAAAAGACCCACTTCCTAGCTGTGTGACCCTGGTCAGGTCACTTAACCCCTTTTGCCTAGCCTTTGCTGCTCTTCTGATACTAAGATAGTCCATAAAGGTTTAAAAAAACCCAAACAAACAACAAACAACAACAAAACAACTCATTGAAAGACCCAGGGATAGAGGATCAAGGCACTAATGGATGGAGCCCAGGAAAATGAGGTCCAGACATCCAGGGTCTGGATTAAGAAACAATTGAGCCAGAAGCAAGAATTCTCTTGGCCTTCTGAAGTTGAGCACCCTCACCTGGCAGACTGTAAATGACTTTAACCAGACTACTGGAACTGGGTCATAGATTCAGATCTGCCAGGGACCTTTGAAGTGATCAAATCCAGCCTTCTAATACTATAAGTTAAGAAAATGAGATCCATACATTATAGAATCATAATTTTAAATCTGGAAGAGACCACAGAGATTATTGAATGCTACCTTCTTAAATCACAGTTGAGGAAACTGAGGCCCAGAGAGATCACAGGATTATGGTGTCATGGATATGGAGCTTGAAGGACATTCAGGGGTCATTTAGTCCAATACTTTCATTTTATAGATGAGGAACTGAGGCAAAGAAGGGTAAAGCAATCTGACTTAGATCGATGGTTCAAACCCAGGTGGATCCACTTCAAATCTGTAACTCCTTCTAGAGCACTCTAGCTGTCACTACACATGGTTTCCTTTTTTTTGGTTTCTGGGCTTCACAGTAAAATTAGAAAGTTATTAACTTAGTAATTAGAGATCTGTGATCTCTGTCGCTTCAGGGTCTCCAAATGGTTCTACACTGATGCTCTGGATCAGTTTCTGATTCCTTCCCTAAACATTCATCCCCACACCAAATGGTTATCTCTTCTTTCTTTTCCGGCATCACCTAGCCTACAGTACAGAAATTGCTTTACAAATCCCTTAATATCAGATGTCTAGTCTCATCAACCTTACAGTCTTTATAATATTTATATGACTTTTTTTCTGACAGAAATGCAGATACCTTTAAATGCTTCCCTTCTCTTCTGATGCTGGAGGTAGAGAGAGATGGGGAGGAGGAGGGGAACAGGAGAACAGGCTGAAAACTGACTGGCAGATTTAGTGACCGCTGGGCAAAACAATTGGGTTTGACTTGACAGCTGTACTGTAATGAAATGTAACACAGTCACTACTCTGGCTTTGACAGCTCCGGAGAAAGATATTTAATGCTGTGACAAAAATGTCACCATGGCGATATTGGGATTGCAACAACCCACGAACTAAGGCTGACTATGTATCAAGGGCGAGAAAGGGTTTTGAAAAGAGCAGTTAGTTTGTATACATCCTCATTAACTAGACTAGACTGCAGAGCAAAGAGGCGTGAGATGGGGGAAGGACATAGGTGGAGCCTTAGTCAAGAGGGAACAGCAGGTCTGAGCATGCTTCCTTTGGAATCCATGGATCCAAAGCCTGTCGGGGCACCCAGAAAGAAGCAGCTTAGAAGAGGCTGAGCAGGGGGGATGGATCACTCAGAGGGGGGTTCAGGACGTTCAGGAGTCATGAGCCAAAGTAAAGATTCCTCTCCTATGGAAGAAAAAAGGTGGCCCAAAGAAAGCATGAATGACTACCAGATCTGACCCACTTCGGAACCAGAAGCATTGAAGCCAAGAAGTAATAATATTAATAAGATTATTGTTTAGTCATATTCATTTGTGTCTGACTTTTTGCTACTTCATTTGGATTTTTCCTGGCAGAGAAGCTGGAGTGGTTTGCCTTTTCTTTCTCTAGCTCATTTAACAGATGAGGAAACTGAGGCAAATAGGGTTAAGTGACTTGCCCAGAGTCACACAGATAATTTATCATTTCATTCTTCAACTCATTTTACAGATGAGGAAACTGAAGGAAGCACGGTTAAATGATTTGTTAAGGGTCACACAGATAGTTTGCCATTTCCTTCTCCACCTTGTTTAACAGATGAGGAAACTGAGGCAAATAGGGTTAAGTGACTTGCCCAGAGTCACACAGATAATTTATCATTTCATTCTTCAGCTCATTTTACAGATGAGGAAACTGAAGGAAGCACGGTTAAATGATTTGTTAAGGGTCACACAGATAGTTTGCCATTTCCTTCTCCACCTTGTTTAACAGATGAGGAAACCAAAGCTAGCATGGTAAAATGACTTGCCCAGAGTCACACAGACAGTTTGCCATTTCCTTTTCCAGTTCATTTTACAGATGAGGAAATTGTGGCAAACAGAGTTAAGTGACTTCTCCAGACTCAAACAGATAGTTTGCTATTTCCTTCTCCAGCTCATTTTACAGATGAGGAACTGAAGCAAGTATGGTTAAATGACTTGCCCAGGTTCACACAGTATTTCCTTCTCTAGCTTATTTTACAGATGAGGAAACCAAAGCACACAAGGTTGAAGACTTGCCCAGTCACACAGATAGTTTGCCATTTCCTCCTCCAGTTCATTTTACAGACGAGGAAACTGTGGCAAAGTTAAGTGGCTTGCCCAGAATCACATAAATAGTTTGCTATTTCCTTCTCCAGCTAATTTTACAGATGAGGAATTGAAGCAAGCATGGTTAAGTGACTTACCCAGGTTCACACAGTATTTCCTTCTCTAGCTCATTTTACAGATGAGGAAATCAAAGCAAACATAGTTGAAGACTTGCCCAGTCACACAGATAGTTTGTCATTTCCTTCTCCAGCTCGTTTTACAGATGAGGAAATAGTGGCAAACAGAGTTAAGTGACTTGCCCAGAAAAACACAGATAGTTAAGTGTCTGAGGCCAGATTTGAAATCAGAAAGATGTCTCTTGATTCTAGGTCCAACACTCTATCTACTGTGCCACCTAGAGGCATTAATAATTTTAATTATTAATATGATAAAATGATTAATATTAAAACAACCAAAAACATTAATATTAAATTATAAAAATTAACATTTATATTATACTTGCTACATTTAGACACTGGTAAGTGCTTTGCAATTGTTATTTCATTTGATTCTCAGAGCTACTCTGTTGAGGTAGTATTATTCCCATTATTTTATATATTTATATATATATTTTATATTTTATATATATTTCCCATTTATTTTATATCCCTATTATTATTCCCATTTTACAGATAAAGGAAGTGAAGCAAATGGAGTTTAAGACTTGCCAAGGATCACACAGCTAGTAAATGTCTGAGGTTGGATTTGAACTCAGGTCTTCCAGACTCTAGGCCCATTGCTGTATCCATTTGGTCACCCAGGTGCCAGGGTAGAGATAGGGATGGAAAGCCGGGGAATAAGAAAAGAGTTTCAAGCTGGGGAATCTATATAGAGATCAACGAATCACAGAGTCTCTGAGTGGAACTTGGAATTGAACAGGAAATCTCCAGAGTTCTGCTACCAAAAATAACATGACTGTCTGATATATTCTGCTGCCATAAAGTTCTGTCCTTTGACTTCTGGTGTCAGCACTCTGTACCTCCACCTTGCCTTGACCTGCCAGGTAATAGTGACCCTTGGGTGTTAGCTTGATGATCTCTAGTGATGGGGAACCTACCAAAACAATTTCATTATCTTGGAAGGTTTGGCTTGTTAGGAAGTTTTTCCTTACACCAGCCCCAGAAGGCAACATAATATGGGGGTTACAACACTGGATCTGAATTTAGGAAGTTGCTGTTATTTTGTTTTTCCATTATGTCTAAATCTTTGTTTTCTTGGTAAGGATATTGGAGTGTTTTACCATTTCCTTCTCTAGCTCATTTTACAGATGAGAAAGCTGAAGCAAATAGGGTTAAGTTCCTTACCCAGGGTAACACAGCTTTTAAGTGTCTGAGGTGAAATTTGAACTCAGGTCTTTCTGACTCCAGATCCAGTACTCTATCCATTGTACCACCTAGCTGACTTGGATTCTGGAAGACTTGGGATCTCATCCTATCAAAGATATTCACTATCTCTGTGCCTCTGGGCAAATCACCTCTGCTTTTAAGACTTTCCTTTGAGTTTAAATCTGACTTAGACATTTACTAGCTGTGTAACCCTAGACCAATGATGGTGAACCTTGTAGAGACTGAGTGCCCAGATTTCACACCCATGCTATATATGAGCCACCCCCTTACTCAAGACAGGGGAGGGAGGAAGCACTCCCATTGGGCTGCTGAGCAGAGAGGTGGGTAATAAGAGGAATGTTCTTGGGTAGTGGAAAGAGGGAAGAGAGCACCCCACTTTGGCACACATGCCACAGATTTGCCAACACAACCCTAGGCAATGTACTAGTACAATAATGAAGGCCTAAATCCCAATTGGTTAGGAGGTAGAGGTGTTGCAATAGATATTTTGATTGCAAATTAGGACACTGGGATTTTAGTCTTGCTTATGCAAATTTGTGCTATAGTCATCTTCACTTCTTCTTAGTTTCTTCATCTGGGTGAGAGAGAGAGAGAGAGAGAGAGAGAGAGAGAGAGAGAGAGAGAGAAGGGGAATGGATTAGATAAGCTTTTGACTTCTAATCTTTGTATGATTCTCCCAATTCTTAGGCTACTGGCTTCATGCTTGGGATAGTCCATCCTTTAAGACAGGAGTTCAAAAAGGAGGGATCTATTTCACTGATATAAAAGAAAAAAAGATACTTGGACTGGTTCAGGACCCAAGAGATCAATTAATGCCACTGAGTTTTGTGAAACGGAAGTAAGAAGTAAGATAATGATGTGGTGAATTGTTTCGCTGAGATGTACATCTTTAGCCAGGGATGCCCCTGTGTTTAGTTAGAATAAGTACCAGACCATGGGATAGCTATCTCCCCCACTGACCTGTCACAGTGACTGCAAATTTCTTCATTTCCTCTTCTGAGTCACAGTCACCAACTCTTTTCTTTTCTCCCTTTGACATGTCTATCATTGTTTCCATCTCAATTCTCACTGCTAAATTTTGTGGTTGAATCGTAATTGGAGTCATAACTGCCTGAAACTTCAACCTGGGGAAATAGAGGCGTGAGACAAGGGCCCAGAGAACCTTCTTACGCTGGGAATTGGAGTACTTGGAGTGAGCAGTCTATCCCCCCACAAGAGTTGTAGGCACAAGACTTGGTTTTTTTTTTTAGAACCACTTTGGAAGGTAATACATTCCCTGAGAAGAAAATGCCAACTCTTCTCATCCCCCCATGTAGGTATTGTTATTATTCATGTGTTTCAGTTGTGTCTGAGTCCTTGTGAATCCCATTTGATATCATACTGGCAAAGATACTGCAGTGGTTTGCCATCTCCCTTTCCAGCTCATTTTATAAAGGAGGAAACTGAGGCCAGCAGGGTTAAATGACTTTCTCAGGGTCACACAGCTAGTATCTGGGGCCAAATTTAAACTCAGGAAGAGAAGTCTTCTTGATTCCAGGTCTGAAACTTTGTCCACTGTACCACCCAACTTGCCCCATGGATACTCTGGAACAAATGACCATTTGCACCTTGTTATGGCTTTTATTGTGCTAGAGTTTTATTTTCATTTCCTTGGAATCCATCCTTTGTTTTGTTACTTGACTGTTCTTAAATTACTTTAGAGTTGCTACTACTCTTCTTGCTAAAGAATTCTCTATGGCATAGCAGAATCAGCCCCAGCATCTTGTATTTAGAAGGGACTTCAGAGACCCTCTAGTCCAACTTGAACCTGAACAAGAGTCTTTTCTACAACATCCTGGCCAGTGGCCATCTGGTGTTGGTTTGATGATCTCAAGTGATGGGCATCTACCAAGGCAGTTCATTGTCTTTTGGACAGTTTGGCTACATGGGGAGTTTTCCTTTACACAAGGCCCAAGGCACAGCATGTAGCTAGAGCACTGGATCTGGATTCAAGACTTGGGTTCTAATCTTGCCTAGGTCATTCACTAGCTCTGTGCATATACATATCACTTCTGCTTTCAAAGTCTTTCATTGAGTTTAAATCTGGCTTCAAACACATACTGACCATAGACAAATCATTATAACCTCTTCATGCCTCAGTTTCCTCAAATGTAAAAAAATCTATCTTATGGGATTGGTGTGAGTTTCAAAATGTGATAGCAATTACAGAATGCTTTACTTAATAAATTATTTCTCCATTTGATGTCAAATTTTATTTTCTGTAACTTTCAGCCTGTTGTCCAGGACGACTAAATTCTCTACTGACCCTACCCCATACCACACTCACTTATGATTTCTCCTAACAGAATGGAAGACAGATTCCAAGTTCAGATCCTGGCTCTAACACCTAACTAGCTATATGGCTTTGGGCCAATCATTTCCCTCTATGTTTTAGCTTCCTTTTCTATAATATGGGAGGATTAAAAACTACCCACTCTACAAAGAAAAGACTTTGTAAATCTTAGAGGATGAAAACTTTTCTGAAAGCTGAATGATACAGTAGATAGAATTTGGGACTTGGGGTCAGGAAGACTGAAATTCAAATCCTGTCTTTGACAGGCTTTGTAATCTTGGGCAAGTTCCATAACTGCTCTCTGCCTCAGTATCCCCACCTGTAAAATGATGATAACAGTACCTACCTCCCAAGATTGATATGAGGCTCAAATGAGATAACATAAGCAGAACATTTTGCAAACCTGAAAGGGATTTTTAAGCAATGGCTACTATTGTTATTAATATTATCATATAATAGTATTGCTAATTATTCTAGTTGCTATTGTCACTATCATTATGATTAATTTATTGCTTCTCTTCCAAGAGGAGAGACACTTCCTGTTCCTTTTCTGCCTATCTAGGCCTTGCTAAGATACAGATCTCATCTCATCTCTTCCTCAAAGCATTTCCCAATTACCTTTCTGGGTCCTGGTAATTCCAAGGCATAATCCTTTATTTTGATTCCTTCTTTCATATATTGATCCAATCATAGATTTGGTGTCCCATCTAGTTCGAGGGAAATCGAGCCAGAAACGGTGAAATGATTTGCTTAAGGTCACTTAGGAAGTGATTGGCAGTTCTAGAATTCAAATCCATGTCCTCTGACTCCAAAATTCAATACTCTTTCTACAGTAAGGTGCTTCTCTCTTCATTCAATGAATATCTTGCATGTCCCAAAAGTCCTGGTTCAGTTTAAGATTTACTAGCAGCTTTAAACTTGAATAGCTTAAAGCTCCATTAGGACTTTGGGGACCCTCTGTATATTTGCTAGTAAATTAAAGTTGCACCAAGTTTTTGGGACATTATTTTTGGGGACTCCTATGTGCAAGAGACTGGGCTAACTTTTGGGACACAAAACCTGGAGTCAGGAAGAATTGAATTCAAATCTTGCTTTACATACTTACTAGTTTCATACCTCTGTGACCCTAGGCAAGTTATTACCCTTCTCAGTTTCCTTTTATGTAAAAAGAGGAGGTTGGACTTGGGGACCTCTACAGTCCCTTCTAGAACTAAATGTATGATCCTATGTAAGTCAAGGTCACAGGAGTAGAGGTAAGGAAGGGGTGTATTCCAAGAATGGGTGGGGGAGACCTCTATAAAGGCATGGAGGTGAGAGATTAAATGTTATGTATGAGGAAAATAAAGTAAGCAATTTGGCTAGAATGGAGAGTGAAGGAAGAGAAGTCACATGAAAACCAGCTTTTTAAATTAGGCTACTTTTGTAATATTCTAAGCTGTATTATGATTATATGTACATGTTTTATCTCTCCAACTATATTATAGGTAACCCTTCAAGACCGTAAGGGGAAGAACAGGTGTGAACTGTATGAGTAGAGGCACTTTCCTCATTCAATGCTCTCTACACTCATTAAGTCATAGGTTCAGTCCAAAAAGCAACAAGAGAAAATCAAAATAAGGCAAATTAAAGCAAATAAAAACAATACAGCCCCATCTAAAATTCCTAGATAGCATAAACAATTCAAAGGTAGAGATTGAGTCTCATATATCTTTTTATTGACATCAAAGCTCCAACCCAATTCTCTATTATGAATCTTTAATAAATATTTGTTGAAGACCAGGGATAAGGAATATGGTGAAAAAGAGAGGGGCAAGAAATCATCCCTTTAGAGCTGTGGTGGTGAACCTATGGCACACGTGTCATAGGGGGCACTCAGAGTTCTTTCTGTGGGCATGTGCACCATTGTTCCAGCATAGAGTTCAACAGAGTTTGTTATTAGAAAGCCAGAGATATGTGGGACCAGGTTGCTCCCTTCCTGCCTCGCCTCAGGACATTTCTCATATCACCTATCCTTCTAAAAGGGTTGCCATCATTGCATCAGAAGATTTCAGCTAATAATATGAATTACAACAATAACAATAGCAATGACAACAACATATTTCTATAGGACTTATGGTTTAAGATCCCTTCTTCCTCCTTTCCTCTCAGCTTCCCTGTGACGTATTATGATTCTTATTTTACAGGAAAGGAAACTGAATTTAATAGAAGCTTAGTAATTTGCTTGTGGACACTATAAGTAATTGTAAGACCAGATAGGACTTGATGTGGCCCAGGAGCTGAATCTTTTACCCATCCTTGAATTCCTCCAAAGGAAACTATTGTCTAAAGCCACATCTAAGTCATTAAAAGTAATTCTCAGTATGGTTGACAGCTTCAATTTGGATCAGGTTTCTTTTCTCCCTTCCTCATTTGATAATCTGCATCTAGTTCAACATGTAGGCATCAAGCTTCCTGCATGTGAGCATGTCAGGTAATTGCTCCAAGGCCTCATTTCTAAAAATACCCAGTGATGTGCAGAGAGAACACACTGGTTTCACAGGTGCAGACTCGTAAGTTAACAACCCGAATTCCAAAAGCTAATACATATTTGCCCATGAGACCAGGCGTGCTGATTTGGGTTGATAAAGCATGCTTCAGAATCGCTTATAAGCATTAAACAAAGAAAAGAATAAGATGAGCTGGAGAAAATGACTTGTAAATCAACATTGGGTTATGGTACAAAATACTGTAGGCGAGAGAGGAAAAAAAAAACATCAGTGAAAAGCTAGATTCATTTCCTGCCCTATTACAAGCAGAAATAAAAATAAAAAAAACAAATTCTAGCAGAAAAATACTGTGCCTTCCATAGTATAATTTTACGTCTTCTATCATAATATCTTACTTGTGGTGGTTTGATGTTTTTCCTACTTATATGAAACCAATGGCTCAGTGCTTTAAACTGGAATTACAGGAACTGGATTCAATCTTGGAGGCGATACTTGTGAAATCATATCTCTTTGGCTCATTTGCCCCCACCCAGAGTTTGCTTCGTGAAACCTCATAATATACCTCATAAGATGTGGATAAAAGGGTTCCCAGATCCAATTCTATATGTCGATGTAAGAGGGGCCCTTTATTTCACCCCACACAAAATGTAGAAACGTAAAGTACTCATAATAGCTGTAAACGATTGGCATAATTTTCTCCCTGTTCTGGTGAGTCTCACTTTCATCTCAGGGCTATAATGCACCCAAGGCTCTGTGGTTAGGTCTCTCTTCAGAAAGGGAACAGCCTGGGCATCGCTATAGAGATAATCCCTTGCCATTCTGGTCAGTTCTATCTTTATGAGAAAGTTGTGTATATAAGGATCCAGATTGATGGTACTTCCCTAAAGACTTGGAGTCAGGAAGAGAAACTAAGAAGAGGGATCTTAGAGATGCCCTCTTCTCCCCCCTGACATTTCAGTGGGTTTTTGGAAACCACAAGAAACTCTATAGGCTTCTGACTAATGACAGAGCCCTAAGGATTTTAAACTATCCATGGCAGAAGAATGAACTTGAGGTTGCTAGAAAGATAACCCCTTCTTGACATTCTGGTGAGTCTTTTGCCATGCTAGAAATTCATTCAGACTTCTAGACTATGGAAATACCCTGAGGATTTTGAACTGTTCATGGAAGAAAAATGAACTTGGGGTTCTTAGGGAGGCGACACTCTTTCCCAATGGGTCTTCTTTGGCTGAATAACTCACAAGGGTCATAATAGAGAAGAAATCGACATTTTGATATAGTTCCTTGTCCCTATAAGGCAACTAGCTTGAGGCAGTAGATAGAGCACTGGGTCTGGAGGCAGGAAGGCTTGAATTCAAATCTCTCCTCATATGCTTAATTGCTAGATGTGTGATCCCGGTCATGTTGTTTAACCCTTTGCCTCAGTTTCCTCATGTGTCTAATGAACTGGAGAAGGAAAAAGACAAACCACTCTAGTATCTTTGCCAAAAAAACCCCAAATGGGGTCATCAAGAGTTGAACACAACTGAAAGGACTGAACAATACCAACTCTTGCTACTCCTCCTTCAGGTATTGTGATTGGTTTTCATTCCAAAGAGACTGGCACTGCTTAGGAACTCCTCCTTCTCTCTAGTGAAAAGTGAAAAGACCCTTGGCTATGGAGTTACAGGACTTGTGTTCAAATCCTATCTCTGATACTTAATACTTATTTGAAACTTAAGGCAATCCTTGAAACTCTTTCAGCTTTGGTTTCCTTATTTATATAATGAAGGGGTTGTTCTATGTGACCTCTGAAGTCCCTTCTAGCCCTATATTTAGAGGTGTCTGACTTCTTTTGAAAGTCCAGTAGAAATTTGTGATTCTGATCCATAAAAGTTCAAGACAACCTATTCTTCTCTAGTCGATAATACTCCTAAGGAGTAGTCTTTCTCCTCAAAGAGATGTGATTGGATCAATTCCATTGGATGTCCTCTAGTCCTCTAAATGAGACAGCCAATCATCATGAACAAAACTTCTTCAGGAAGATGCCACTGAAGTTCCAAACAAAAGCTCTGCATTCTGTAAGCTCATCACAGGGATGAGGCAACTTCCCTGGCCATTCCCTTACAAATACAGGTACAAATACATTTATAAATACAAATACGAATCATTATGAAAAAATGCATGTCATTCACAACAGAAAGGGAATTTCTTGGAGTCATAGATTGTACTCTTTTCTCCTTGTATCCTAAGCATAATAGTTCCTAGTAGGGTGGCAAACAGAGGCTTTTCCTTAGAGCTTGCTCCAATATTGCTAGGGCAGGAAAGAATGTGTTTCTTCTCTAGGGATTCACAGTTTTTTTCACAATCAATAACCTTCTCCATGACTTGATGATCTGGCAGGTCTTCCTGTGAGGAAGATAACTAAGATAACTAATAAGATAACTAATATAACTAATAACTAAGTATAATAACTAATAACTAAGATAACTAATAAGATAACAAATATAACTAATAACTAAGTATAATAACTAATATAACTAAGATAACTAAGATAACTAATAAGATAACTAATATAACTAATAACTAAGTATAATAACTAATATAACTAAGATAACTAAGATAACTAATAAGATAACTAATATAACTAATAACTAAGTATAATAACTAATAACTAAGATAACTAAGATAACTAATAAGATAACTAAGATAACTAACAAGATAACTAAGATAACTAATATGCTCTAAGATAACTCTTCCCCCCTGGAATCTCTTTGTCTGATGGTTCTTAATGTATGATTTTCCTACCTTCACAACCCCTTTGGGCTAAGAATCAAACTGTCTTCTACACCAATGTCTCTCCTCCATTTTTTTTTCTTTTGGTCTCATTTGAAACTACCTAGTTATGATTCTGATCTCCAGTGACTTACAGATTATAGGAGGCACTTAACAAATATTTACTGAATTAAGAGATAACTTTGGATGGTGGAATGTACATTGGATTTGTAGTCAAAGAACTTGGGTTTACATCTTACTTCTCATAATTTACTGGTTGTGCCATCTTGGTCAGCACGCTTAAGTGCATATGACCAAAGTTTCTTCATCTAAAAAATGAGAGGATTGGACTACATTATCCATAAGGTTGCTTTCAGCCCCGACTCCTGTGCTCCTCTCAGTGGAAAGGAAATGGCTTTATTGGCCTTCATAGTTTAACATCTGGATAGTAATTCAAATCAAAGTCTGTTCTGTTTGGGCTAGATTCTAAATCATGGATTCTCTGCTTGATACCCAAGTCATTCTACGGTGATATGAATCACTGCTTTTAAAAAAAATTGGAAGTGCTATGATTACTTATAATAAAATAAAGATACAAGGCAATATCCTGAATTTAGCTTGTTTGTAAAGTAAAACATACGAGGAGGCAACCATTAATTAGTGCTAAGCTGTTGTAATGTTGGCCTATGAGCAGCAAATTCTCCAGGGTGGTCGATCATGAAAGTAGCGCGGTAATTAGAGTGTGGGCTTAGTGTTCTGGGTGAGGAGCCAGCATGAGAAGCAGCCAGTAGGGTCCTTCACTGTTACTGGTTAGCGTGTAGAGAGAATAACAAGGAAGGGAATCATTTTGCCTGCAGTGGTTCATATCTCCAGATTCAGTGAAAACTGTCTGTTTACAGTATGCAAATACAAGAGAACTCTGAATTTCACATGGAATGTGTCAAAGATCTTTAGGCACTTTACTGATAATAATTACATTTATAAAATGATAATGAAATATGTGTATTTGAAGGGATGATGACAGAGTAGAGAGTGTGTAATCCTGGATCAAGTCTATATGCTTGGGAAGTCAGTCACCTAAGGGGCTTCTGGACCTAGGAGCTGTCTCCTGCAAATGGGGACAATGCCACCTGTCTTGACTATCTGAAGTGGGTTTTATAAGGATCAAAAGTGATGATGCAAAACTTACAGATATGATAACCCAGAGTAAAGTCTGATGGGGAAGGGACACTGTGGACACAGAGGAAAGGATGTGTGCTCTTGTACTTAGAGAGATGTGTTCTCTCTAAGAGAATCCCATGGTTACTGTTATACTTGATGACCGGCAGAGAACTGGTGTGTAGGAGGGAAAGGATGACTGCACAGGTCCCCTTCTCCCACATTTTTATTTTGTCAACATGAGTCAAAGCTCTACTTACTCCATGATACTTGTAGCTCTCCAAAAATGTTTGTGACAAATCTTTCTGTTGTTGTTGTTTTAAACCCTTACCATCCATCTTAGAATCGGCATTGGTTCCAAGGCAGAAGACTGGCAAGGGCTAAGCAATTTGGGTTAAGTGACTTGATCAGGGTCTCACAGCTAGGAAGTATCTGAGGCCAGATTTGCACCTAGGACTTACTGTCTTTAGTCTGGCTCTCTATCCACTGAACCATCTACCTGCCCTGTAACATCTTTCAAAACTCTTATATGTTATATAAATGTATTCATTTAATAGGCAATCCTAGTAAAGGTATATGTATGTGTATTTGTTTACATATGTACACACATATAGATGGGCACACATAAATAACAACAATAATTATGTAGCTAGCATTTACAGGTGCCTAATATTTGCCAAGCACAGTGATAAATGCTTTACAAATGTCATGGCATTTATTTCTCATGGTACCCCTAAGAAGTAAGTGCCATTATGATCTCTTTGTCATATTGAAGGCAAAAAGAAAAGGGGATGGCATGAGATGAGATGGATAGATCCATGGAAACAACAAACATGAACGTGGATAGATTTTAGGAGATAAAGGATAAAAGGGGCTGATGGGCTTTGGTCTGTAGGGTAGTGAATAGTTGGACACAGCTCAACTACTGAACACTTATGTGTCTAATGAATGAGAAGCAATATGGCATAATGGATAGAGAGCTAGTCTCAGATACAAGAAGATATGAGTTCAAGTCCTGCCTCTTCTACATCCTGGCCTTGTGGTCTATGGTAATTATTTTCCTTCTTCCTGCTTTAGACAACTCTTTTAAGACTATAAATTAGTGATCTGCATTGGTAGAGGAAACTATTGACACAAATGGAAGCAATGGTTCAGTCTCTCTGTCTCTGTCTCTCTCTGTCTCTGTCTCTCTGTCTCTCTCTCCTCTCTCTGTCTCTCTGTCTCTGCCTCTCTCTCTCTCTCTCTCTCTCATCTCTCTCTCATCTCTCTCTCTCTGTCTCTCTATCTTTCTCCCCCTCCCCACCACTTCTGTACAACACAATGCGTCAAGAATATTTCACAGAATTGTGGAAGAGACTTTCTCAACCATCTTGTCCAATCTGTACCAGAGCAGAAATCCCCGCCCTCTACGTCTATGACGTATGGCTGTCCAGCTTGTGCTTAAGGACCTCTCAAGTTGATGAATCTGCCACCTGTCTCTACTGTTGGATAGTTTCAATTGCTAAGAATTCTTGCCTTATATTAGAGCTAGGATCTCTATCACATACACAAAACTTCTAGCTTTGCTCTCTTGGATGAAGCCAAATAAGCTAAATGTTTCCCAATGAATGTCATATATATATATATATATATATATATATATATATATATATATATATACATATATATATATACACACGAATATAGCTTTGTTGTTTTTGTCCATCCATCCCCCCCAGCCCCCAAACAAACAAAAACTAAAAAAAAAACTCCTTTTTTTAGCTAAACAAAATGCTGACTTTCCATCTTAGAATCCATACTTCACATTGGTTCCAAGGGAGAATGGGGGTTAAGTGACTTGCCCAAAGTCACATAGCTAGGAAGTATCTGAAGACAAATTTGAACCCAGTACCTTCCTTCTCTCAATCCACTGAGCCACTTAGCTGCCCCAGTACATCCTCTTGTACTGTTTTTACTAGAATTGTCAGAATCTGGCTCATTTTTTTGGGCCATCTAAAATTTTTTTAAAAAGGAAGTTTTCTCAGTGATAACAAAGAAAGGATATTCAGCAAGGATTCTGCATTGATTCAACTGAGCCAAATTCCTTTGACTCCACATTTGCCATGATGACAGTTCTGATCTGTTAGTAAGTTAGTAGATCAATAAACTTTTATGAAGTACCTACTATATGTCAGACAATGTACAATCAGCACTGGGGATATAAAAATGGCAGAAGATAATCTCTGCCCTAAAGGATCATGAAGGAGACAACAAGCAAATGAATATGTACCTGCAAGTCATATAAACAGGATAAATATGTAGTATGTTTGAGAGGGAGGACCTCAATTAATAAGAATTATGAAAAGGTGGAAATTTGTTACTAAAATAAAAAGTCCAAATAAGAAAAGAAATTAGGAAAGGGTCTACTATAAGAAGATGACATTTTAGTTGGGACTTAAAGGAAGTCAGGGAAGCCAGTAGTGGGAGATGAGGAGGAAGTAGGCATGGAAAATGCTCAGAGCAAAGGGATAGAGTGTCTTGCTTGTGGGACAGCCAGGAGGCAAATGTCACTGGACCAAAGAGTACATGATGAGGGGCAGTAAGGTGTGGAAAGAATGGATAAGTAGGGGGGAGATGGGTTATGAAGGGCTTTGACTACTATGTGGAGAATTTTGTATTTGTTCCTGAGGCAATAGAGAGCTACTAGGGGATTAGGAGGGGTAACATGACCAGACCTGTGCTTTAGAGAAGTCACTTCAGTGGCAGGATTGGAGTAGAGACCCTTCCAGCAAGCTATTGCAATAATCTAGGTGTGAGGTGATAGGGGACTGCAGTAAGGTGTAGTAATGCCAGAGGAGACAAGGGAGCATATTTAAGAGACGCTGAAAAGATAAGATTGACAGTCTTTGGCAAGAGATCGGATGTGGGAGAGTTGAGAAATAGTCAGGGAATTGAGGATGATTTGTAGGTTGAGAGTGCAAATGATCGGTAAGATGGTGTTGCCTTCTATAGTAATAGAGAAAGTAGATGGTGGGAGAGTGTAGGAAGGAAGGTAACGAGTTCTGTTTTGGATATATTGAATTTAAGATGCCTCCTGGGCACCTAGTTTGAGATAGTTATTAAGAGAAAATAAAGATGATGTATAAAATGTAGTTAGTTTAGTGTGAGAATCCAAAGGTTTAATCAGATTCTAACCTGAGAGCATCGGCTCCATCTTGTGTTGCCACATGCACTTTCTCTATTTTGTTATTTTTCTGTTATTCATCCATGGGAAACTAGTTTATATAAATCATCTATTGTTCCACATATACAGGTGGTCTTAATTAATCAGCATCTTTTCATTTTATGACTAGAGGACCCTGAAACTGATTCATTCCTTTCCCAACTGGGCTGAAATTTATTCTTTCCTCATCCTAACTTTGAAAACCCCTAAACTTTCCTCCAGTTAGAAATTAATTACCCAATTTTATATTCTGAATTGTATCCTAGTTAGTTGTTTTTGTTATAATTAATTGGTCTTTTGGACATATTTGATTAATTGTTTTGGGGGTATAATAATTTGCTTTATTCTGTATTTGGGGTCTTTGGACTAGCTGGGGAGTTTATTGACTGTTGCTTTAACTGCTTAGTCAATAAATCACATAATAAAATTGTTGCCCAGTTATTATTTTTCCATTACATATTGGAAAGGCTATTGGAAAGGGGAAATTAGAGGTCAACAGAGAGGTTAGAATAGACACTTGAGAATCATCAGCATAGAGGTAGTAATTAAATTTATGGGGCTGAAATCATCAATGAGTGAGATAGTATAAAAGGAGAAGAAAAAATATCCCAGGACAGGATGCTGTGGACACTCATGGTAAGTGAGTGTGACTAGTTTAAGGATTCAGCTAAGGAAACTATTTGAAGCAATGTCAAGCTTGAGAAGCTACTGATTAAGAGACTACCATGATTCTAAGTGGAGATTGGGACTTGAGAGCCCTTGCCCGGTGGTGAGCTGGACTTCTTTGGTGTTATATTTATGGGGAAAGATGGGTGGATATGAAGAACAAGGGATACGGAAGGTTTGTAGCAGGGAATGGAGGAGCTGAAGGGAGAGAGGGAATATGGCTGTTGGTGAGGCAAAGGAGAAAGATGCCTCCTGCTGAGAGGTTATTTTTGAACAAAATGGGGTGTCCAAGAAATGAGCCACTTATGATAGCCTGTGAGGATGTCTTCTCTATGGATTGATGCTGAAGATGCCCCAGAGCAGGTAAACATGGACCCTCCTGAGGGACAAGTCTTTCCCCACCTAGCAGGGTTCCGATAAGGACCGTTTGTATTTGGATGACTGAACTGAGGTTCAGTTCCTTCTATGCCCCAGAAAAGGTAGTCGACTTATCTGACTGAGATATTCTAATAAGAGAAATTTTAATAACCAGTTGGATTGGAGAGGTTTCAGGGAAAAAGGGAAGAGGGAGGTCCCTAAATAAGGTTGGAGTTTTTCTCAGCTTTGGAGCTGAGGCCAGGCCTCACAGGCTGGTGGAGGGTTTCTCTTATTCTTGTCTATGCTATATCTGTGCTAGTTTTCTTAATTTCAAAATCTTAGCAGTAGACAGCAAGCAACAAGAAAAGTTCTGACTTTCAGAGCTGGTTGGGCCTCTCTCTTTGGGCTGAAGAAAATAGCGACACCTCTATCCAGATAATCAGAAGAAAAACTCCTCCCACTTCCCATGCTTAGTCACAAGACCAACTGCCATTCCCAGTTGCCCCTTCCCCCACCAACTGTCAGTCTTATCAATTTCTTCTCTCTCTAATATTCCCATTGTTGCTTGTTCCAACACAGTGGCAGAAAGTCCAGAACTTGTTTTAGTTTCCTTTCCACATTGGACAGAAATTATAGGGTATATAGCAAGGTAATGCTTTCTACTTCCTTCCTATATTTATCTCTTTTACTATATCTCTATTAACCTAAATTGTTAAGAGCAGCTAACAGACTTATGACATAGTTAATTTTTTAAATTGTCAACCACAATATTACTTTAGAATTCTCATATTTAGCATGAAGCTTAATTTTTAAATTCTTACAGTTTCATTAAGATTGTGTGAAAAAATGAGGCTAGCAGGACTCTTAGTTTGGTATAGGAACTTTAGAAGAGATACTGAATATCTTTGCTTCAATTCTTAGCTTGCTAGAAATGCTGAAGTTCAGGGAATGGAGAGCAGTGAGGACTGAATGCCCCTAAATTTAGGGGAAATTCCATTTGTTTTGAAAGGGATACTGATTCAGGAGAGGAATGTCCACATTCCAGAGTATTTGAGAGGATTCATGAATCTTAATAAAATCAATGAAGACAACTCAGACTCAAAATGTAACAAAAAAAAGATGTAGACCAATGAAGAAGCACTGGTAAAAAGGAAGAAAGAGGTTGTGACTGGAAAGGCCCTCCTTATACAGTCCCTAATCTTAACTAAAACCCTCAACTACCCTCCCTCCCCCTTTGTTAGATTTAAGGAAAGGGTATGTATAAGGCTTTGTTAAGGCAAGGGAAGGTCTTAGATCCAAAAAGAATCCAGACTTGATTTCATGGTCTCTGTAGATGTTTCAGGTTCACCAGGAACTGCCTTGATGAAATACAGCAATCAGGAATCAGGAAGGATAGCCACCAAGAAATCTGCAGCTAACACCTCCAGACATTCTCCAGAGAGTCAACTAACTGTCTTGGTCTCAGCCTAAACCCCTTCAAAGTTCCAGAATCTTCCTGCTGGTCTCACGCTACTTCTCTCTGCAAATGTCAACACTTTCCTTACAATAAGAGAGAGAAGCAAAATCTAAAACATACTCACTCAGGGGTTCTTAACTTTTTTGTGGCATGGATCTCTTTGGAATTTTTGGATGGCCTATGGATTCATTCTCAGAATTTCTCAAAAAAATACCCAGGATTACAAAGGAAATAGAAGAAAGTACCTAGATGGATAGAATGCTGGTCCTGGAATTGGGAAGACCTGAATTCATATACTACCTCAGAGACTGGACAAGTCCATTTTTCTTCTACCCTTCCAATCAGTAACCCAAAAAATAATCAGCCCCCAAATATCTCCTTTCCTCAAAGAGACTACATACTAATAGAGGAGAGACCATGTAAATAAATATATAGGACACAGAGTTTTATTGTTCTTCTGTCATGTCCTACTCTTTGTGACTCCTTTTAGAGTTTTCTTGGTAAAGACACTGGAGTGATTTGCCATTTGCTTCTCCAATTCATTTTACAGATGAAGAAACTGGGGTAAAAAGGGTGAAGTGACTTGCCCAGGATCACACAGCTAGTAAGAGTCTGAGTTCAGGATTGAACTCAGGTCTTCCTGACTTGGTGCTCTCTCCATGGATAGACCTAGATGCACTCAAAGAAGAGTAAAAGGAAAGAAATCTTAGAATGGGAAGCTCATCTAGCCCAATCCTTAAAATCACATGGTCTTTCATGCAAGAGAAACAATTCAGTTGTTCACCCCATTTTATCCTTTCTCCTTTTATATTCCCACAATTTTGTCCCCCACTCTTAATCCTGAATCATCTTGAGCTTCTGCTGGTAATGATTTTAGGGGTCCTTGGGCTG
This sequence comes from Monodelphis domestica, assembly GCF_027887165.1. Taxonomy (NCBI): domain Eukaryota; kingdom Metazoa; phylum Chordata; class Mammalia; order Didelphimorphia; family Didelphidae; genus Monodelphis; species Monodelphis domestica. Next base: position 39,153,328 of record NC_077232.1, on the reverse strand, counting down.
AGTGCATCTGGCTCATATGTGAGGCTCCTCTCACTGGCTTAGAGTGTTAAGAGATCTGACTCAGTCCATTGCAGGTGGATGATAATGAAAGGATTTAGTAGGCTAACCCATTCCTGGAAGAGTATCCATGAACGCTCAGGGTCAGGAGATTTATTGATGCCAGCGAGTTTACTGTCAACAGGAGTAACATGAAAAAGGGGGCCAACCCCCATATATCTTTCATTAACGAGCCACAGGTGTGTCTCCCATCCATTCTAGCCAACCAGCCCATTGTCCGGAGAGCACTTTTTTTTTTTTTAATACTATCCAGCTCTGTAGGAACTATGCAAACTGGCAAATGACAAATGTTTTGGAGAAAAGTACAATTACCTTCAAGTGGAAAATGGGGGAAGTTGATCAAAGAACAAAGAAAGAATGACATTAAAAATTAATCATCCTGGGGCCGTAAACTCAGCTGCAAACCCCCGGCAATAAAAAATTAAATGAAGGAGAAGTTTAATGTTTTAAACAGAGATTTAAATTTTCCAGTGGAGAACTCGATAGCTTCAGTAGCTTTGGCCTCTTGCAAGATTTACAGGGGGAGCCTGGAGTGTCTCGTCCCACCAGAGGCTGCTGAAAAGCATAAACCAGTCATCAAATAAACCATCATTTATATTATTTAGTATCATCCCACAGAACCTTGGCTGTAAAAAGGAAATGGCACTTTTGACCAGCTGAGAATATTGTTCTTTTCAGAACAGATTAAAACAGCAACAAAGTGGAGAAATGCTTAAAAAAACACATTAATTCAGACAGGAGCCCAGTGGAAATATTATAGGAATATAGACTATTAGAGAGTTTCATGGCTCAAAGTTGTTAAATGCTTTTTGCTTCTGTATTACTGTTGAAACACAGCCCAATCTTTATGAAGAGTCACAGTCAGGGTCTACATGTGGGTACCCCATGGTCGAATGAACTAAGTGAAACCTTGATGAAATTAAATTGGAGTTTTGATGTAGTTGTAGATTTTAGGACTCAGAAGAAATTTAGAAGCCAAGAGGCTCATTCCTTCATAGTACAGGAGAAGAGACAGAGTCTCAGGGATATAGAGTGACTTACCCAAGGTCACATAGTTTATAAGTGGTGTCAGGGGCAAGAGAAGAAGGAATACATATTTTTATACAACTTATTATGTGCCAGGCACTGTGCCAAGAATTCTACAAATGTCTCATTTAATCTTCACAACTCTGTTGAGGAAGGTACTATTATTATTCCCCTTTTACAACTGAGGAAACTGAGGCAGGAAACTGAGATGAGATTTGAACTTATATCTTCCTAACTTAGAGTCCAGTACTCTACTTAGCTACATCTGTAGCAAGTCTGAGATTCATCTACTGCCTTTAAACCCAGTTCTTTTTATTCTTATTCATATTCTGATTTGTATCTTATTTCTCCTCTTCCTTACTTTTCTATACCAGAAAGCAAACCCTTTGAAGGCAAGGACTGTATGATACAACCTGGTGCAATAAGAATGATGCATTTGAATTCAGCAAACCTGGATTCACATCCTATATGTGCCTTCCTGACCTTGGGAAACTCACTTAACTTCTCAAAGCCTTGCTTTTCTCAATTCTAAAATTATGTGTTTAGACTAGAAGCCCTTTCTAGGGATGTGATCTTTGAACCATAATTCATGGCTCATAGAATTTATATTTGACCTTAAGGTTTATACAAGATTTAAACATCATCTCACTGGATCCTCACAATAACTCTGGGACAATAACTCTAGGTGTAATTATTGTCCCCATTTTACAGATGAAGCAGCAGATGTCTGGAGAGGTCAAATGAGTAGCTCTGAGGACACAGTGTTTGAAGTGGAATGGAAATTCAGGGCTTTCTAGTTCTAAGCTAGTTATGGGTTAGTAGATAACTCTACATGTATTGTATAAGAATTGAAGCTTTTTGAGGATTTGGGTTTGTCAGTTCAGGTCTGAACTTCTGTTAGAGTTCGGTATCCCATTCTTTTGTCTGCTGTATATTTCTACCCCACCTTTTTCCCTTCTCAGTCAGGTAGATTTTGTCTTTCTCTTTCTTCTTCTTCTTCTTCTTCTTCTTCTTCTTCTTCTTCTTCTTCTTCTTCTTCTTCTTCTTCTTCTTCTTCTTCTTCTTCTTCTTCTTCTTCTTCTTCTTCTTCTTCTTCTTCTTCTTCTTCTTCTTCTTCTTCTTCTTCTTCTTCTTCTTCTTCTTCTTCTTCTTCTTCTTCTTCTTCTTCTTCTTCTTCTTCTTCTTCTTCTTCTTCTTCTTCTTCTTCTTCTTCTTCTTCTTCTTCTTCTTCTTCTTCTTCTTCTTCTTCTTCTTCTTCTTCTTCTTCTTCTTCTTCTTCTTCTTCTTCTTCTCCTTCTCCTTCTCCTTCTCCTTCTCCTTCTCCTTCTCCTTCTCCTTCTCCTTCTCCTTCTCCTTCTCCTTCTCCTTCTCCTTCTCCTTCTCCTTCTCCTTCTCCTTCTCCTTCTCCTTCTCCTTCTCCTTCTCCTTCTCCTTCTCCTTCTCCTTCTCCTTCTCCTTCTCCTTCTCCTTCTCCTTCTCCTTCTCCTTCTCCTTCTCCTTCTCCTTCTCCTTCTCCTTCTCCTTCTCCTTCTCCTTCTCCTTCTCCTTCTCCTTCTCCTTCTCCTTCTCCTTCTCCTTCTCCTTCTCCTTCTCCTCCTTCTCCTTCTCCTTCTCCTTCTCCTTCTCCTTCTCCTTCTCCTTCTCCTTCTCCTTCTCCTTCTCCTTCTCCTTCTCCTTCTCCTTCTCCTTCTCCTTCTCCTTCTTCTTCTTCTTCTTCTTCTTCTTCTTCTTCTTCTTCTTCTTCTTCTTCTTCTTCTTCTTCTTCTTCTTCTTCTTCTTCTTCTTCTTCTTCTTCTTCTTCTTCTTCTTTCTTCTTTCTTCTTTCTTCTTCTTCAACTCTTACCTTTGGTCTTAGTATCAATTCTAAGACAGAAGGGCTACAAGGGCTAGGCAATCAAGGTTACATGACTTACCTAGCTAGGAAGTGTCTGAGGCCATATTTGAACACAGGACCTTGTCTCTAAACCTGGCTTTCAGTCCACTGAACCACCCAGCTGCCCCCTTTTGAACCTTTTATTTTTAATTTTTTTTTCAAGTTTGATCAAATTTATAAATGACATTGTCTTCAGAAATGTGTTTTTTTTAAAGTTTCTGTCTTCTAGCACTAAATATCCAATGCAGAGTTAAATTAAAGATCTGTTACAATATGATTCCTTTTGAACTTTTTAATGTAGCCCCCCAAGGTATCAATAACTGTAAAGAGGGTCTTCTTTTTCACCATGGTCCCTCTTACATTTCTGTCTTCACTCCTGTGTTCATTTAGAATGAAACAACTTCCTACTCTTTCTACTGCCATTCTGTAACCGTATTTATTCCCTCCTCTTGCATTTCTGTTGTATGGGATGCAAATAATCTTTCCAGTTAGGTTTTTCTTTCTAAAAATGTTCCAAACTCTCCTTTACTATTGACTATCCATCTTTTGGCCCATATGTTAAGTTCAGATATTCAGGATAGGTCACCGAGGGCTACATCCAAAACTCTGGGGCTCTTCAGAACACATTATTCCCACTCCTTTTTCTTTTTCTAGTGGGCAGAAAAAAAGTCACATTATTTGAATGTCTTTTACTTTGTATTCAGAGGATTTTCTCCTTATGGATTGCAGAACTTGTTGTTTGAATTGAATTAGTAAATTGAATCGGTAAATTTAACCAAGATGTGTCTCAGAGTTTGTAGCCTTGGGTTTTTTCCTGGAGGTGATCAGTAAATTTTTTCAATTAGAATTTCATTTTCTATGTTCAAAAGTTTGAGGCAATTCTCTTCCATTATAATGTTAAGATTTTCTTGTCCCTTCATGTTCCTTTGGGAGAGCCCATGATCCTTAGATTGTCATTATGTCCTCTTTGAGATCCACATGCTGTACTTTCATAGGGAGCCTAACTTTTAATGTTCCTGCTTTATGTTTCTCTTTGGGATAGTTTTTCATTAAGGTGTATTAGTATTCCCAATCTATTGTTTTCTCATTTCTTTGGTGAGGCTTTGCCATTTGCAGAGTGCGGTTTTTCTATTCTGCTCATAACTTTTACAGTTCAGAACATAAATT